>NW_021823335.1:2500-46963 GCF_901001165.1 Salmo trutta | reverse complement strand
TCATCAGAGAGGTCTTTCAAACCTTGAATAAGGGTTGCAAATTTGGATAAATGACACTCTAATTGTTTTATATTTTTCACATTTTGTCAGGAAATGCAGCTCCGTCTCAGGTTCTGCTGTTGTGCAGTGGTTACACAGCCTTTCCTCTACAGGGAGCCAGGTTTTCCTGTGTCTACCCTTCTCAATAGCAAGGCTGTGCTCACTGAGCCTGTACTTTGTCAAGGTTTTTCTAAGGTTTTGATCAGTAACCATGGTCAAATATTTAGCCACGGTGTACTGTCGATTTAGGGCCAGATAGCACTGCATTTTGCTTTGTGTTTGTGCTTGTCTTTCACAATAAACAATGTAGTTTTGTTTTAACTGTGTTGCAATTTTGTTTATTCTGATTGATTGGATGTTCTGGTCCTGAGGCTTCAGTGTGTTAGTAGAACAGGTTTGTGAACTCAGCCCCAGGACCAGCTGGATGAGGGGACTCTTTTCTTTGCTCAACTCTTGGCATTGCAGGGCTTGGTAATGATATGAGAAGGGGTCACTGTATTTTAGATGTTTCCAAAACTTAATTGCTCTTTTTTGAGTTTTTATTATTAGTGGCCTAATTCTGCCCTGCATGCATTGTTTGTAGTTTTCCTCTGGACATGTAGGAGAATCTCTCTCTCTCTCTCTCTCTCTCTCTCTCTCTTTCTCTGTTTTTATCTCTCTCTCTCTCTCTCTCTCTCTCTCTCTCTCTCTCTCTCTCTCTCTGTCCTTCTCTCTCTCTCTCTCTCTCTCTCTCTCTCTCTCTCTCTCTCTTTCTCTGTTTTTATCTCTCTCTCTCTCTCTCTCTCTCTCTCTCTCTCTCTCTCTGTCCTTCTCTCTCTCTCTCGCTGTCTCTCTCTCTGTCTTTCTCTCTCTCTCTCTCTCTCTCTCTCTCGCTCTCTCTCTCTCTCTCTCTCTCTCGCTCTCTCTCGCTCTCTCTCCATCAGTTATTCTAAGACAAAGTTTATGATTCATTCCTTGCAAACAATAATCATCTGGACATTGTGTCATGGTCCCTTGGAGGTTTGTTAAGTTTCCGGTTGGTTCCGGGGACATCCCTGAGGATGTTTTAAGGACCTTCTTGGGGCGTTGTGTTATGGGCGCCTGGAGGTTTTTGTCTAGTTCCCGGTTTGTCCCTGGGATGTCACCTGATGGTTTCAAATAAACGTTCTCCCAAAACAACACAAAACGTTCTACCTATGGAACACGGACCCTAGTTTCATCGCCCCTTGTTACGGTTGCCAAGCCAATCAACGCCCTGATTGGTGAGCATCTTATCCATTCACAGCTATTTGTCTGTTGCTAGGGAAACACAAACACACACACACACACACACAAACAGGGCTTTTAACATAAAATGTTTTCAACTTACACATTTGACCCAACATACATTACATATGTTTATTCATACAGTAAATAGTATTTAATGCAATTCAACCTGGGATTCACAACATCTTGGTTCAAGGCATTCTGATCTTCTACCATGTTTGTATCAATGGCTGATTTCACCTGTAGGCCTTTTCCTACACTGCACTTCAAAGTAAACCTCAGCTCTGTTAAAAATGAATCATAGTGATTCAGGAGTAACATTAAAACAGAATAATATGCCCTGACAACATTAGACAAATGCTAGCATGCTAGCAGATACCCATAGACTTTCCGTCATTGCACTAGCGCTAGTTAGCATTGGCTTGACAAACTTCCTTCATACTCATTGCCAAAATATCCTGAAGTATCCTTTTAAAACCCCGATACCATTTCATTACTGTACTTATAATGGTTTGGGACACCTGGGACAACCAGGGGAGCATCATGAGAGCTTCAGGGGCGCTTCAGGGGAGCTTCAGGGGCGCTTCAGGGGAGCTTCAGGGGAGATTCAGGGGCGCTTCAGGGGCGCTTCAGGGGAGCTTCAGGGGCGCTTCAGGGGAGCTTCAGGAGAGCTTCAGGAGAGCTTCAGGAGAGCTTCAGGGGCGTGACGTCCTAAGGACTAGTAAGATGAATTAACGTCCTAAAAAGGTCCTGATGTGTTGCTCCGTGATGTCCTGCTAACGTACAGGGTCCAAAGAGCGCCTAAAGAACGTTCCCTTGAGACCATCACACGTTCTTTGAACATTCTCAGAAAGTCAGAGGGATACCTCGTGCCAAGACCCTTAAGGGAGCTAAAGGGAATGTCGCAGAATGTCCTTAGGACGTCCACTGTAGTATGAGTTGCATTATAATGGTACACTCTTAGAAAAAAATATTCTTCGGCTGTCCCCAAAGGAGAACACATTTTGTTTCCAGGTAAAACCATTTTAGGTTCCATGTAGAACCCTCTGTGGAAGGGGTTCAAGATGGAACCCAAAAGGGTTCTATCTGGAACCAGAAAGGGTTCTCCTATGGGGACAGCCGAAGAACCCTTTTAGGTTCTAGACAAGACCTTTAATTCTAAGAGTATAGATTATTAGGCTATATCACTATACAGTGGTTCTTCCTGTAAAAGTTGCGTCATACTGCAGCACACCTTGTGTGCTGCCGCAGAATTCTATGGCACGTTATTTAATTGTCAGCCATTGTTGCCATTAATGCTAGTTTGACCACCAGAGGGCATCTTTGAGAAGCATTTGACTTTTTGTAATATTGGCTGTACTAGAGAATTTAAAACCTTTTTTTTGTAAGAACATAGTATATGGGATTTAAATTTAGCTTAATTAATTTGATTAATAATATGGTGTTTCTATTCCAAGAAAAATGAAAACACGAAACCCTCAGGACCAGTACCCATGCTTGTCTCAGAGCAGTGTGAAACGGTGCTGAAATAGTTGACCATTCCCAGGTAGGCTATTGCTTCAAATCCTATTACAACAATTGAATAATGGTTGAATCAATTGAATGATGGTTGAATCAATTGAATGATGGTTGAATCAATTGAATGATGGTTGAATCAATTGAATAATGGTTGAATCAATTGAATGATGGTTGAATCAATTGAATGATGGTTGAATCAATTGAATGATGGTTGAATCAATTGAATAATGGTTGAATCAATTGGATAATGGTTGAATCAATTGAATGATGGTGGGCCAGAACATAATAAGTATGTAATATTACCACAATGAATTGGCCTACACTACAAATGTAACATATTTAACACATATGATTAGTACATAATACATTCAGTGACAATAAGATAATAATAATAAGATTATAATTTTGATCTGATTACTCATAAAATCACTGTCTTTATTCAATTCTTATTTTTGTCTATTTCTCTGTGCATTGATTGGTTGGGAAAAACAGGACTATGCTTATTGAAAATTGAAATTCTCAATTATCGTGCATTTATCGGTGGTGACCGTGTTTCCTAGCCTCAGTGCAGTGGGCAGCTGGGAGGAGGTACTCTTATTCTCCATGGACTTTAGTGTCCCAGAACTTTTTGGAGTTTGTGCTACAGGACGCAAATTTCTGTTTGAAAAAGCTAGCCTTAGCTTTCCTAACTGCCTGTGTATATTGGTTCCTAACTTCCCTGAAAAGTTGCATATCACGGGGGCTATTCGATGCTAATGCAGAACGCCACAGGATGTTTTTGTGCTGGTCAACGGCAGTCTGGTCTGGAGTGAACCAAAGATATATCTGTTCCTGGTTCAAATTTTTTATAATGGGGCATGCTTATTTAAGATGGTGAGGAAAACACTTTTAAAGAATAACCAGGCATCCTATACTGACGGAATGAGGTCAATATCCTTCCAGGATACCCGGGCCAGGTCGATTAGAAAGGCCTGCTCGCTGAAGTGTTTTAGGGAGCGTCTGACAGTGATGAGGGGTGGTCGTTTGACCGCAGACCCATTACGGACGCAGGAAATGAGGCAGTGATCGCTGAGATCCTGGTTGAAGACAGCAGAGGTGTAAATAAAGCCAGTTTGTTATTTAGATTGATTTATTTCTGTTTTTTTCTGCTGGACCCAGAGAGGTGTTTTTGGGACCACATCGTGTCTATTTTCCTGATAATTGCCCTTGTGAAAAACAAGTGTTTGAAAACCTTAACAATATTTTGGAGATTATTTTGTTTTCAAATAACCGAAAGTTATTGGCTGTACTAGAGAATTTAAAACCTTTTTTTTGTAAGAACATAGTATATGGGATTGATTTCAAGAATTGTAGCTTAATTAATTAGATTAATATTATGGTGTTTCTATTCCAAGAAAAATGAAAGTCGAAACCCTCAGGGCTTCCTTTAGGAAAATATGGCGCTGTACAACGTGACCTTGATTTAACTAGGCAAGTCAGTTAAGAACAAATTCAAATTTACAATGTACGCCTACTCCGGCCAAAACCTGGATGACGCTGGGCCAATTGTGTGCCGCACTATGGGACTCCCAATCACGGCCAGTTGTAATACAGCCAACCTAACTAAGAAATACATTTCACGATACAATTCTCCCCCATTCTCCTTGTCCTGCTAATAGCCCATATTGGCTCTATACAACGTGACCGGTTGGGAGTAGGTTACAGTACTCCAGTAAGAGAAAAATAATCCTAAGATTACCACACCCTAGTTGTAGTCTAACCAATACCCAAACAGAGATTCAGTGAAAATCAAAATCTCATTGATGTATCAAGACCAGTCCCCATGCTTGTCTCAGAGCAGCGCTGTCTTTCCCCCCCTTCCACTTGCCTCTTCCATTAATTTTGAAAGAGTATTATCCAGTAAGCAACAATTTGTTTACATTCATTAGACAGCCTATTTCATTCCAATATTTCTGTCATTCAGTGACATTTATTCCCATAGTAATTCATTATGGATCCATAACAAAATTATCATCTGCATTTTGAAATAGCATTTTTATCATGAATTTATTAACGAAAGCATAAAGATGCTGATTAAGAAACACAGTACTGTACAGTATATGCTTTATCCGACATTTTGCGGTTGTAGGAGGTTGCCCACCCACACTTTAAACATTTGGACAATAAAGCATTTAATACATGTTGAAGATATAAACATTTACATTTACGTCATTTAGCAGACGCTCTTATCCAGAGCGACTTACAAATTGGTGCATTCACCTTATGATATCCAGTGGAACAACCACTTTACAATAGTGTTTTTTTTGGGGGGGGGGATTAGAAGGATTACTATACCCTATCCCAGGTATTCCTTAAAGAGGTGGGGTTTCAGGTGTCTACGGAAGGTGGTGAATGACTCCGCTGTCCTGGCGTCATGAGGGAGCTTGTTCCAACATTGGGGTGCCAGAGCAGCGAACAGTTTTGACTGGGCTGAGTGGGAACTGTGCTTCCGCAGAGGTAGGGGGGCCAGCAGGCCAGAGGTGGATGAACGCAGTGCCCTTGTTTGGGTGTAGGGCCTGATCAGAGTCTGAAGGTACGGAGGTGCCGTTCCCCTCACAGCTCCGTAGGCAAGCACCATGGTCTTGTTGCAGATGCGAGCTTCAACTGGAAGCCAGTGGAGAGAGCGGAGGAGCGGGGTGACGTGAGAGAACTTGGGAAGGTTGAACACCAGACGGGCTGCAGCGTTCTGGATGAGTTGTAGGGGTTTAATGGCACAGGCAGGGAGCCCCGCCAACAGGGAGTTGCAGTAATCCAGACGGGAGATGACAAGTGCCTGGATTAGGACCTGCGCCGCTTCCTGTGTGAGGCAGGGTCGTACTCTGCGAATGTTGTATAGCATGAACCTACAGGATCGGGTCACCGCCTTGATGTTAGCGGAGAACGACAGGGTGTTGTCCAGGGTCACACCGAGGCTCTTAGCACTCTGGGAGGAGGACACTATGGAGTTGTCCACCGTGATGGCGAGATCATGGAAAGGGCAGTCCTTCCCCGGGAGGAAGAGCAGCTCCGTCTTGCCGAGGTTCAGCTTGAGGTGGTGATCCGTCATCCACACTGATATGTCTGCCAGACATGCAGATATGTGATTCACCACCTGGTTATCAGAAGGGGGAAAGGAGAAGATGAATTGTGTGTCGTTTGCATAGCAATGATAGGAGAGACCATGTGAGGATATGACAGAGCCAAGTGACTTGGTGTATAGCGAGAATAGGAGAGGGCCTAGAACTGAGCCCTGGGGGACACCAGTGGTGAGCTGCGCCGGAGATACCCAACTCGGAGAGGGTGGAGAGGAGGATCTGATGGTTCACAGTATCAAAGGCAGCAGATAGGTCTAGAAGGATGAGAGCAGAGGAGAGAGAGTTAGCTTTAGCAGTGCGGAGAGCCTCCGTGACACAGAGAAGAGCAGTCTCAGTTGAATGACCAGCCTTAAAACCTGACTGATTTGGATCGAGGTCATTCTGAGAGAGATAGCAGGAGAGCTGGCCAAGGACGGCACGTTCAAGAGTTTTGGAGAGAAAAGAAAGAAGGGATACTGGTCTGTAGTTGTTGACATCGGAGGGATCGAGTGTAGGTTTTTTGAGAAGGGGTGCAACTCTCGCTCTCTTGAAGACAGAAGGGATGTAGCCAGCGGTCAAGGATGAGTTGATGAGCAAGGTGAGGTAAGGGAGAAGGTCTCCGGAAATGGTCTGGAGAAGAGAGGAGGGGATAGAGTCAAGCGGGCAGGTTGTTGGGCGGCCGGCCGTCACAAGACGCATGATTTCATCTGGAGAGAGAGGGGAGAAAGAGGTCAAAGCATAGGGTAGGGCAGTGTGAGCAGGACCAGTGGTGTCGTTTGGCGTAACAAACGAGGATTGGATGTCGTCGACCTTCTTTTCAAAATAGTTGACGAAGTCATCCGCAGAAAGGGAGGAGGGGGGAGGGGGAGGAGGATTCAGGAGGGAGGAGAAGGTGGCAAAGAGCTTCCTAGGGTTAGAGGCAGATGCTTGGAAGTTAGAGTGGTAGAAAGTGGCTTTAGCAGCAGAAACAGAGGAGGAAAATGTAGAGAGGAGGGAGTGAAAAGATGCCAGGTCCACAGGGAGGCTAGTTTTCCTCCATTTCCGCTCGGCTGCCCGGCTGCCCTGTTCTGTGCGCTCGCAATGAGTCGTCAAGCCACGGAGCAGGAGGGGAGGACCTAGCCGGTCGGGAGGATAGGGGATATAGAGAGTCAAAGGATGCAGAAAGGGAGGAGAGGAGGGTTGAGGAGGCAGAATCAGGAGATTGGTTGGAGATGGATTGAGCAGAGGGAAGAGATGATAGGATGGAAGAGGAGAGAGTAGCAGGAGAGAGAGCGAAGGTTGCGACGGCGCAATACCATCTGAGTAGGGGCAGAGTGAGAAGTGTTGGAGGAGAGCGAGAGGGAAAAGGATACAAGGTAGTGATCGGAGACTTGGAGGGGAGTTGCAGTGAGATTAGTAGAAGAACAGCATCTAGTGAAGATGAGGTCAAGCGTATTGCCTGCCTTGTGAGTAGGGGGGGCATAGTGAGAGGGTGAGGTCATAAGAGGAGAGGAGTGGAAAGAAGGAGGCAGAGAGAATTTGTCAAAGGTAGACATAGGGAGGTTAAAGAACTGTGAGGGGTGAGCCATCCTCAGGAAAAGAACTTATCAAGGCGTCAAGCTCATTGATGAACTCTCCAAGGGAACCTGGAGGGCGATAAATGGTAAGGATGTTAAGCTTGAATGGGCTAGTGATTGTGACAGCATGGAATTCAAAGGAGGAGATAGACAGATGGGTCAGGGGAGAAAGAGAGAATGTCCACTTGGGAGAGATGAGGATTCCAGTGCCACCACCCCGCTGACCAGATTCTCTCGAGGTGTGCGAGAACACGTGGTCAGACGAGGAGAGAGCAGTAGGAGTAGCAGTGTTTTCTGTGGTAATCCATGTTTCCGTCAGCGCCAAGAAGTCGAGGGACTGGAGGGTAGCATAGGCTGAGATGAACTCTGCCTTGTTGGCCGCAGACCAGCAGTTCCAGAGGCTGCCGGAGACCTGGAACTCCACGTGGGTCGTGCGCGCTGGGACCACCAGGTTAGAGTGGCAGCGACCACGCGATGTGAAGCGTTTGTATGGCCTGTGCAGAGAGGAGAGAACAGGGATAGACCGACACATAGTTGATAGGCTACAGGAGAGGCTACGCTAATGCAAAGGATATTGGCATGAAAAATTAACTAAACAACTGGGGAAGCGAGAGAGCAGGGCCTCCCTCACTAACAATTCACTGAAACACTAAAACGCTAAAATATAACTTTTCTAGCTACCACTAGAAATTAAAATTGATGTAAACTACAGTGGTTCAATGTTTCCAGGAATAGGCTCAAACTTAGTTTATTCCGCTAGATAACTTGGTACAGTATTCTTCCGTGAAAACCACCTAGTGCACCGTGTCCTATGATGCCGTAGCTAACTAGCTAACTAGCATGCTAGCATCCTATAACACACGGTTAGCACCAATACTTGGTAACAATAATCTACCAATGGATCATTCGTGTCCGTGTCTAGTTCATAACGCAGAAGTAATTAAACGTTGGCTAGCTAACACAAAGTCAGTCCTGCTAGCTACACAAGTGGACTACACATCTCGAATGTTCAGAAAGTTAAGCTTACGTTGCGAAAATCTGATTGACTAAAAATGATACAGCTAGCTGGTAGGGTTAGCTAGCTAGCAGTGGGCGCGTTGTAGACTATGTTAGAAAATGTAGCTGGCTAGCTAACCTCAATAGTTACTCTGTACTACGCCTTTATCTTGATACAAAGACAACTATGTAGCTAGCTAACGTTACACTAGTCAAATCGTTCCGTTGTAATGTATATAGTTTCTACAGTACTGCTAATTGGTAAAGTTGGCTAGCTAGCTGTGGCGTTATGGTGTTGACGCCGTTTCGAAAACGGGGCGAACGAACGAATACAGCTGGCTAGCTAACCTTATTAGTTCCTCAGAGCTACACCTTTATCCTTGATACAAAGATAGCAGATACAACTATGTAGCTAGCTAACAATACACTAATCAAATCGTTCTAATGTAATGTATGGTGATGAAATGTAATATTACCCACGGTAATATGAGCCGTAAGCCTGTTTGGGATTATTTCCGTTTGCATATGAGTTGTGAAAGAGCCCAAATGCTTAGCTACTAATCAATGAAAAAACATAAACATAAACCACCTGCATTTGTTTATTAGGCTACTGTGCAATCTGACAAGTAAACATAGCCTGCAGTACATATTGTAGTAAACATGGTAAATTGCCTAATTCCTTACATAAAGGAGAGCAGGCCATGTCCAGACTTTCTCTGTGACTTCAAGTACTCATTAACTCTGTCTTTAATGCTTTTTTGGGTTGCATCAGTCATGGGCAGAAACTTCTGAGACACAGTATTAATGATGAACACCCGGCGGTTCATTGGTAAGCCACATTTGCCTCGGGAATACATCCCAATGTTATTCGCAAACACTATCATCAGATGCCTGTGTTACGGCGAACGCGAAAGCCCGGGAAAATGAACAGGTACGTAGGCCTGTAAAGTAGGCCTAATAATGCTAAAAATAAGTATTTTTCTGTGTTTGAAAACCTGTTTTCAAAATGCCTGTACTGTATATAAAAACACAACATCTTGTTTACATTCTTTATTGTAACCACAATGTCACAAATAATTTGTATCTACCTTCCAAATTACTTTAAAAGTTCGCTATTTACAAATGTGCGCTGTGAGAATATCTACTACCACTACTACTACTACAAATAATAATAATGGCTTTGGTAAATAAACTTCATTATGAAAGGAAAATGACATGCGCAAGAGACGGTGGTAATATTTTTCCTTTTAGAGATACTTTACATGGCATCCAGGTCATTTTGGTTTCTCTTAGCATAAAAACCTTAGTGTAACAACAGTTTTAGTAAGTCATTCTGATGAGTAGAAACAAAAAAAAAATAGGTGTTTTTTTATATCGCCCATTCATTGTCAGTTTGAGAAACATTAACGCCTTGGGACCCAAAAGCATAATCGGTGCTCTAGCTCCCCCTTGTGGTGATCTGGAGCAATGAAGCAGTGATGCAGAGTACCGTACTAAACCACAAGTTAAGTCCCGCAGCATAATCACAAAACTTTTAGTTGAGCAACCACTGTAACATAATGTGTTTTCTAAATGTCAAAATTGACCTTGATAATGTGTTCTCTAAATGTTATGACTGGCCTTGATAATGTGTTCTCTAAATGTTATGACTGACCTTGATAATGTGTTCTCTAAATGTTATGACTGACCTTGATAATGTGTTCTCTAAATGTTATGACTGACCTTGATAATGTGTTCTCTAAATGTTATGACTGGCCTTGATAATGTGTTCTCTAAATGTGACTCGTTTTTGAAAACTTCACAGTAGAGCCATTTGAACATAACCTTTTTCTTTTTAAATCAAAATGCTTTTTTGGTCAGAAATGCCTTCTGGAACATGTGAACTTTCATGTGCCTTATCAACAAACTTGTATGCCATCTGTAAATATGAATTAAATTGTTAAATTAAGAGCCCAGTTGGTTTAGCCGCGGAAAAAGTCAGTAACCTTCCCGCTAGCCATGATTGGGTGGGACATGTTGCGAGATGAGTTCGGATTGGTCTGCCATGTATTACGCTTCTGTCTATAACAAGAGCTGCTCAGTGTGTCGTAGGTAATCCTTTCTAACCCGGCTTTCTTGAAAGACATCACGTTGTAGAACTGCATAAGTGTTGCTCTCCACTTTCTGCCCGTCCGTGTTTTGAAATCAGTGGAATTAGAGTATAGCTAAGGAGAAGGAGAAATTCTTGCGTTTGATTGCAAATATGCAGACGGAGTCGAAAAGAGAACACACAGAAGGCTGTTGTATAAAACACCTGTCTCTGGATTACATCTTCAAACTAAAGGGCAACCATGGCATCTGTGACAGAGAGGGAGAAGCTTCCATCCATGTATGTGGGTAAGAGACTCTAGCTAGCTACATTTTCAGATATTATACGTTTCTAATTTTGTCAGAAAGTCATTTTAATTTTAAGGTAAAGTGTACTGTTCACATCACTTCCTTAATACCCACTCTCCTATTCTCAAACAAAACTTATACACTGAGTGGAATAAACATTACGAACACCTGCTCTTTCCATAACACAGACTGACCAGGTGAATCCAGGTGAAAGCTATGATCTCTTATTGATGTCACTTGTTAAACCCACTTCAATCAGTGTAGATGAAGGTGAGGAGACGAGTTAAAGAAGGATGTTTAACCCTTGAGATAATTGAGACGTGAATTGTGTATCTGTGCCATTCAGAAGGTGAATGGGCAAGACTAAAGATTTAAGTGCCTTTGAACAGGGTATGGTAGTAGGTGCCAGGCACACCGGTTTGTGTCAAGAACTGCAACACTGCTGGGTTTTTCATGCTCAACCGTTTCCCGTGTGTATCATGAAAGGTCCACCACCCAAAGGACATCCAGCCAACTTGACACAACTGTGGGAAGCATTGGAGTCAAAATTGGCCCAGCATCCCTGTGGAACGATTTTGACACCTTGTAGAGTCCATGACCTGAAGAATTATGGCTGTTCTGGCGGCAAAAGGGGGGGGGGTGGGGGTGCAACTCAATATTATGAAGGTGTTCCTAATGTTTGGGAAACCCTTTCAAACCTAAAAAACTGCTTATTGTTTCTCAATGACATACAGCACCTGGCTGAATGAAGGCTGGATGATTAAATACACATCACTCTCCTCATCTCTGTTGTTTCTCTTGACATTCTAGTCTTTTACCTGATGCTACTTCACAACTGCTGTCTGTGTGTGTTGCTGTGTGTGTGTGTGTGTGTTGCTGTGTGTGTGTGTGTGTTACTGTGTGTGTGTGTGGGTTACTGTGTGTGTGTGTGTTACTGTGTGTGTGTGTGTTATTGTGTGTGTGTGTGTGTGTTATTGTGTGTGTGTGTTACTGTGTGTGTGTGTTACTGTGTGCGTTACTGTGTGTGTGTGTGTTATTGTGTGTGTGTGTGTTACTGTGTGTGTGTGTGTTACTGTGTGTGTGTGTGTTACTGTGTGTGTTACTGTGTGTGTGTTACTCTGTGTGTGTGTTTTACTGTGTGTGTGTGTGTTACTGTGTGTGTGTGTTATTGTGTGTGTGTGTGTGTTACTGTGTGTGTGTGTGTTATTGTGTGTGTGTTACTGTGTATGTATGCATTACTGTGTGTGTGTGTGTGTGTGTTATTGTGTGTGTGTGTTACTGTGTGTGTGTTACTGTGTATGTATGTATTACTGTGTGTGTGTGTGTGTGTGTTACTGTGAGCCACACAATAGTGGCTCTCACGAGTTACAAAAGCAGACACCTCAGAGCCACGATGGGTTAAATGCACCTGCCAATAACCTTTTAACAAGTCAAGCTTCGTAACATATGCAGCCGATCCAATGGTGTCTATACAGTCATCCATGCGAGGTAAAGGGAATGAGTCAGGTATAGTAACATTATTCACTTTCCTGTAGTCAGTGCAAAATCTTTGATTCCCGTCAGGCTTTGGAATCAGCGGACAGGGGGAACTCCAAGGACTGCCACTGGGGATTGCCATCTCATTTTCCAGTAAATAAGTTACCTCTTTCTTCATCACTCCTCTCTTGATTGAATTCACACGATAAGGGTGCTGTTTGATTGGAGCAGCATCACCTACATTTATATCATGTTTCAACACATTGGTACGACTGGGAACATCCTTAAAGAGACTTGGAAAATCAGCGATTAGTAATTCAATATCAGCCCTCTGCTGATCATTCAAGTGCAACAAATGGGTTGGGAGAGACGCCACCATCTCCGAATTACACAAACGAGCACACTGCTCAGGAGTATTCCGCATCACCAAACCGTCCTCATCATTTATGCTGACTCCTGGGTGAGTAACCAGGCTCACAAAAGCAACAGAGGATACAACAGGTTTTCCACTGAGACTCGATACCACCTCTAACAAGATAGGCTTCAATCATGTTAATGTGACATACCCGAAATGGTCGTCTACGGTCTGGCGTTTTGATAACATAATCAGTATCACTGAGTTTTCGGTCCACCACATATGGGCCAGAGAAACTGGAAGAGAGACACGAGCCGGGTACCGGCAACAACACCAAGACTTGGTCACCTGGTTGAAAAGAACGAGTCACAAATTTAACATCAAAATGACGTTTCATTTTCTTTTGTGTGGAAGACAGATTTTCTCTGGCTACAGCACAGGCGTCATGCAACCACTCCCGGACTTGACTAACATAGTCTAGTACATTATTAGAGGACCCAACTGAATCATCAGCCATAAGTAGTTCTTTCAGTACCTTGAGAGGCCCTCTCACGGTATGACCAAAGATTAGCTCAGCTGGGCTAAACCCAAGAGACTCTTGTACGGTCTCCCGAATAGCAAACAGCACGTAGGGCACCCCCTCATCCCAATCTTTTCCTGTGTCCATACAGTATTTACGCAACATAGCTTTTAGCGTCTGATGCCAACGTTCCAGCTTGCCCTGACTCTCTGGGTGATAAGCACTAGACATCTGATGGGACAAGGACTTCAACACACTTCCAAACAATTTTGATGTAAAATTTGTGCCTTGATCCGTCTGTACAATTTTTGGAAATCCAAAGGTAGAGAAATACTTAATCAGCACCTTCACAATTGCCTTACTTGTGATTTTACGCATAGGAATCGCCTCTGGGTACCTTGTAGCAGTGCACATTATTGTTAACAAGAATTGATTACCCGACTTAGTCCTGGGTAAGGGACCAACACAATCTATGATTACTTTCTCAAACGGCTCTCCCATAACCGGAATAGGGCAGAGAGGAGCCGGGGAAATTACCTGGTTAGGTTTCCCCACCACTTGGCAAGTACTACATGTACGGCAATAGCGAGCCACATCCCGTTTCATTCCCGGCCAGAAGAAATGACGGAGCATTCGTTCGTAGGTTTTAGTCACCCCTAGATGACCAGACCAGGGAATATCATGAGCTAGGGACAACACCTTCATCTGAAACAGGGCAGGAACTACAATCTGGCAAACAGAACTCCAATAATTTTCTAGGTCAGCACGGGGAGTCCATTTTCTCATCAGAAGCCCCTTCTCAAGGAAATACATCACCCCTTTCCTGTTTTTCTCCCTCAAAGGTAACATGGAGGAAAAACATTTGGCCAAGCCCACATCCTCTATCTGAGCAGCTATTAGCTCCTCCCGAGTAACTGGCAACCTTAAACAGTCCACCGAGGAAGCCATTGTCTTGTCTTTATTTACATCATCAGAACTCACTGGGAACACAGGAGTAGAACACTGAATATCTTCCCCATATAACATAGGTGCAAGCACAGAGTCAGCCAAGTCTACCATGGTACCTAAGCGACGTGACTGCGCACGCGTAATGGCACACGCTGGAAATGCTTCGGGAAACGTAGTTCCCAAAACATCAGCACTTAACTGAGCATCAGGCTTGTCTAGCACTTCTAACACAGGCACAACTTTGCCTCCTGCTAGATCGTTACCCATTATTAGGTCAACCCCTTTTACGGGAAGCTCGGACTGTACACCGATTCTGAAATATCCACTCACTAGATCAGAAGTCAAATGGACAGTATGTAACGGAACAGCCACACAACCCATTTCGATCCCCCTCAATAATACACTAGAGCCACAATAAGACTCTTCTAACCAAGGCAGAACACTCGAGAGAATTACAGACTGAGCTGCACCAGTATCTCTCAATATCAAAACTGGCTTTTGGTCTCCAGAATCACCTGTCAGGGAAACAAAGCCTTTAAATATGAACGGGTCGTACGTGTGATCAGGACGACTTAGTACAACTTCAGGACTCTCCTTTACAGAGCTCTTATTGGTTACTTTAATCAAACCCACACTTTTATGGAGTTTAGGGGTTGAAGCTGGTGACTTGTGTTTTAGAGACATACATTCTGAAATTACGTGTTCTACTTTATGACAGTAAAAACATGCGCGTTCCTCCTTTTGATTCAGCCGTGTACTTCCTGAGTAACGGGGTGAATTGTAGACAGAAGAGGATACAACCGGTCTAGTCTCACTACGGGGTGTGGGAAACACCGTTTTATGTGTTAACACAAATTCATCTGCAAGCACCGCGGCGTCAGATAACTTTAACACTTTCTGTTCATTAATGTATACAACCAGCCGCTCTGGGAGGCTGTTTTTAAATTCTTCCAATAACATTAATTCACGAAGACCTTCAAAGTCATTGATTTTACTCGCTGAGCACCATTTGTCAAAGAGAGACTCCTTCTCTCTAGCGAATTCAACAAAAGTTTTTATAGAGGATTTGGAGTGCTTTCTAAACTTTTGTCTATAAGCCTCCGGCACAAGCTCATACCCACGGAGCACAGTAGCCTTAACTATGTCGTAATTAAGACTATCAGCAAGAGAAAGAGTACCTAATACCTCCTGCGCTTTACCGGACAATTTACATTGGAGTAAAAGCGGCCACACATCCCTAGGCCAATTCAAAGCCACTGCTATGCGTTCGAATGCACAAAAGTAAGAGTCAACCTCAGACTCACGGAATTGTGGAACTAAAGCAATATGCCGGCTAATGTCAAAGGTAGAGGTAGATCCTGGGGTGAAAAACACACTATTGGAAACGGCAGGGACAGCGGCCAGCCTCGCCATCTCCACCTCTAATTCCAATTTGCGCATTTCGAAGTCCATCTGCCTTATCTTAAGGTCCTTTTCTGCTTCCAACTCCAGTCGGCGCATCTCATCCTTTCGGATTTGTGCTCGCTCTTCTGCCTCCATCTGTAAATGTACAGCCGTAGGCATAGGAGAAAGAGGGTCAAATCGAGGCAAGGTGGCCGGAGCCTTATACTCGACCTCATCGTCGGGCCTAGACGGGGTACCCAGAGCATCCACCACCTCTCCAACCGTAGGCCGAGGCAAAACCAACACCTGCTTTTCCATCAGCGCCGCTAATACCAATGCCTTTACCTCCGCCTTAACAAAACCTCTTGGCACGGAGATATCGAAATGGTCTGCCAAAGTCTCTAAATCCACTCTCCTACAATTCTCAAAACCCTCCCACGTTGGGTTATCCAGAAAAAACTTCAGGTTAAAGTTGGCCATATTCTAAATCCACCACCTAACTACTACACAGCACTAAACCAAACACAACAACTACCCAATCCACCTTTACTACCCTAGTGTGCGGGCACAAGCTGGATCAATAAATATCCCGGATGAGCCCCCATCTTACGTTCTCCCCTCGGGTGTAGCTCGTCTGAGGAGGAGACGTAAATGCCTGGGCCTAAACACACCAGGTAACACGGATGAAATGGGAAGAAATGTGGGGTGCAATGGACGATAAATAAATCAGACCACAACCAGAACTCAATTTTAACCCTCAGGGGATGTTTAGTAAATTATTTAAATAAACAATATAACACACCCATAAATAATCAGTAAGAAACAAAACAACAACAACAAGGGAAGGTAAGAGAAGGGAATGTTTGGGATCGGGGTCCAAGTAATGAAAATAAACAAAAGGTCCCTCCTCTTCTACACAACTAAACCTTCCTAACACACTCTAAACCCTAACCCACTGTCCTACCTGGTTCCAAGAAAAATACAAGGGTGACACCCGCCCGGCTAACCTAGTGTATAAAACAATGGGTTATCTACGTGAGAATGTACACTCATGGGCAGATCTACCTTTTCCCTTCTCCAGGACCTAGGTAGGGTGGAGCGCCTCAGGAGGACAGGCTGAAACACAAACAAAGAAATTAACACAAATAATCAAACAAAAAACAAGTGTCCTCTCTCTCCCCCTCTCTCTCCTCACACAGCAAACAGATATCCTCTCTGTAATCAGCTACAGCCACGCCCACCATCGTTAGCCGCAACTCGGTACACCTGTAATGCTCAGGACAAACACACTAACAGGGGAAAATGGGGAACAAGAAAAACGTAACACGTAACAGTGTGTGTGTGTTATTGTGTGTGTGTGTGTGTGTGTTACTGTGTGTGTGTGTGTTACTGTGTGTGTGTGTGTGTTACTGTGTGTGTGTGTTACTGTGTGTGTGTGTTACTGTGTGTGTGTGTGTTTACTGTGTGTGTGTGTGTGTTACTGTGTGTGTGTGTGTTACTGTGTGTGTGTGTGTTACTGTGTATGTGTGTGTTACTGTGTGTGTGTGTTACTGTGTGTGTGTGTGTGTTACTGTGTGTGTGTGTGTTACTGTGTGTGTGTGTTTATGTGTGTGTGTGTGTGTGTGTTACTGTGTGTGTGTGTGTTACTGTGTGTGTTACTGTGTGTGTGTGTGTGTGTTACTGTGTGTGTGTGTGTTACTGTGTGTGTGTGTGTTACTGTGTGTGTGTGTGTGTTACTGTGTGTGTGTGTGTGTTACTGTGTGTGTGTGTGTGTGTTACTGTGTGTGTGTGTGTGTGTGTTACTGTGTGTGTGTGTGTTACTGTGTGTGTGTGTGTGTGGTGTGTGTTACTGTGTGTGTGTGTGTGTTACTGTGTGTGTGTGTGTGTTACTGTGTGTGTGTGTGTGTTACTGTGTGTGTTACTGTGTGTGTGTGTGTGTGTATTACTGTGTGTGTGTGTATTACTGTGTGTGTGTGTGTGTGTTACTGTGTGTGTGTGTGTGTTACTGTGTGTGTGTGTTACTGTGTGTGTGTGTTACTGTGTATTTGTGTGTTACTGTGTGTGTGTTACTGTGTGTGTTACTGTGTGTGTGTGTGTTACTGTGTATTTGTGTGTTACTGTGTGTATTTGTGTGTTACTGTGTGTGTGTGTGTGTGTTACTGTGTGTGTTACTGTGTGTGTGTGTTACTGTGTTACTGTGTGTGTGTTACTGTGTGTGTTACTATGTGTGTGTGTTACTGTGTGTGTGTTACTGTGTGTGTTACTGTGTGTGTGTGTGTGTTACTGTGTTACTGTGTGTGTTACTGTGTGTGTGTGTGTGTGTGTGTGTGTGTGTGTGTTACTGTGTTACTGTGTGTGTGTTACTGTGTGTGTTACTGTGTGTGTGTGTGTGTGTTACTGTGTTACTGTGTGTGTTACTGTGTGTGTGTGTGTGTGTTACTGTGTTACTGTGTGTGTTACTGTGTGTGTGTGTGTGTGTGTGTTACTGTGTTACTGTGTGTGTTACTGTGTGTGTTACTGTGTGTGTTACTATGCCTTCCCTGTAGCTCAGTTGGTAGAGCATGGTGTTTGCAACACCAGGGTTGTGGGTTCTATTCCCACGGGGGGCCAGCACAGAAAAAAAAATGTATGAAATTGTATAAAATGTATGCATTAACTACTGTAAGTCGCTCTGGATAAGAGCGTCTGCTAAATGACTAAAAAAATAAAAAAATAAAAAATGTGTGTGTGTGTTACTGTGTGTGTGTGTGTTACTGTGTGTGTGTGTGTTACTGTGTGTGTGTGTGTGTTACTGTGTGTGTGTGTATTTGTTACTGTGTGTGTGTGTGTGTACTACTGGCAATTAAAATATGTTAATATTCTGAAATGTATATTGAGAGAGAGAAGCAGTTGTTTATTTCAGCTTTAATTGCTAGGTCAAGTGGTTAAGTGTACACCCTAAATATCACCCTATTCCCTATATAGTGCACTACTTTTGACCAGGGCCTATATAGCTCTGGTCAAAGCTAGAGCACTAAATAGGGAATAGTGTGCCATTTTGGACGCACCCTGAGAGAGTTAATGTCCAAAGTGAAGAGTCTGTAATTCTATCTGTTTTGGAACAGTCATCGCCAACTGAGATTATGCCAATAACCGATTTTCTTTTCATCTGCAGGCTAAGCTTGTTATGCTGTTTCTATTTCTTTCCCTTGGCCTGATTAGTCTAGAATACCTTTACAGAAATAACATTCTGGACGCATCCAAAATGGCACACTATTCCCTAAATTCCTCTATTGGGCCCTGGTCAAAAGTAGTGCACTATATATAGGGAATAGGGTGCTATTTGGGAGACATCCTTGGTCTTGTTGGTTTTCTTCCTGGTATTATTTAACCAAAGAGCTACTTAATGGTCTGGTATTATTTAACCAAAGAGCTACTTAATGGTCTGGAATTATTTAACCAAAGAGCTACTTAATGGTCTGGTATTATTTAACCAAAGAGCTACTTAATGATCTCAGTGAAGCAGGAAGTTTACCGATCGAGAGGATTCTTGTTTTTACCTCTTCAAAGATATTTGTCAAAGCTTCTTCTCTCCTCTCCTCTCTATTCCTCCCCCTCTCTCTCTCTCTCTCTCCTCCCTATTCCTCCCCCTCTCTCTCTCTTCTCTATTCATCCCCCTCTCTCTCCTCTCTATTCCTCCCCCTCTCTCTCCTCCCTATTCCTCCCCCTCTCTCTCTCTCTCTCTCTCCTCCCTATTCCTCCCCCCCTCTCTCTCTCTCCTCCCTATTCCTCCCCCTCTCTCTCTCTCTCTCCTCCCTATTCCTCCCCCTCTCTCTCTCTCCACCCTATTCCTCCCCCCCCCTCGCTCTCTCTCTCTCTCTCTCTCTCTGACTATATTGTTGCCAGAGGTGATTCTCTGCTTGCCAACAAAAAGGTTGTGTGTGTGTGTGTGTCTGCTCGTCCTCGTATGCGTGTGTGTCTAGTTGGTTAAATCCACCTGTCTACCTGAGGGTTAGGGGGGAGAAGAAGAAGAAGAAGAAGAAGTGGGCAACTGGCCAACAGAGGCACTAGACTGTTAGGAGAGAAGAAGAAGTGGGCAACAGAGGCACTAGACTGTTAGGAGAGAAGAAGAAGTGGGCAACAGAGGCACTAGACTGTTAGGAGAGAAGAAGAAGTGGGCAACAGAGGCACTAGACTGTTAGGAGAGAAGAAGAAGTGGCCAACAGAGACACTAGACTGTTAGGAGAGAAGAAGAAGTGGGCAACAGAGACACTGGACTGTTAGGAGAGAAGAAGAAGTGGGCAACAGAGACACTAGACTGTTAGGAGAGAAGAAGAAGTGGGCAACTGGCCAACAGGGACTCTACACTGTTAGGAGAGAAGAAGAAGTGGGCAACTGGACAACAGAGACTCTACACTGTTAGGAGAGAAGAAGAAGTGGGAAACTGGCCAACAGAGGCACTAGACTGTTAGGAGAGAAGAAGAAGTGGCCAACAGAGACACTAGACTGTTAGGAGAGAAGAAGAAGTGGGCAACAGAGACACTAGACCGTTAGGAGAGAAGAAGAAGTGGCCAACAGAGACACTAGACTGTTAGGAGAGAAGAAGAAGTGGCCAACAGAGGCACTAGACTGTTAGGAGAGAAGAAGAAGTGGCCAACAGAGACACTAGACCGTTAGGAGAGAAGAAGAAGTGGCCAACAGAGGCACTAGACTGTTAGGAGAGAAGAAGAAGTGGCCAACAGAGGCACTAGACTGTTAGGAGAGAAGAAGAAGTGGGAAACTGGCCAACAGAGGCACTAGACTGTTAGGAGAGAAGAAGAAGTGGCCAACAGAGGCACTAGACTGTTAGGAGAGAAGAAGAAGTGGCCAACAGAGGCACTAGACTGTTAGGAGAGAAGAAGAAGTGGCCAACAGAGGCACTAGACTGTTAGGAGAGAAGAAGAAGTGGCCAACAGAGACACTAGACTGTTAGGAGAGAAGAAGAAGTGGCCAACAGAGACACTAGACTGTTAGCTGTTTGATCTTCAGCTAGAGTAGATGCTAGATACTGATTCACAAAGACTAAGTTTGTCTCCCAAATTGCACCCTATTTCCTACATAGTGCACGACTTTTGAAAAGTGTACTATGTACGACCCTGTGGATTGCATTTTCAAAAAGTAGATGAATGCTGTATGGATATAACTATTTATTTTGCTATTTAGTTCTTTACTGCAATTACTGTGTATTTTTACTTGGTAACTTAGTCAACTTTTTACAGTTTTTAAAGCTGTAGGTCATTTTTGTAGAGCCCGGATGAATAAAGTTGTGTTTAAGTTTAGTCTTGTTTAAAAAATAAAAAAAACACCAAATATTCCCAGGAGATTTGTAATTGTCTGACTCCATTATGACCTGATAGAGTTGAGGCCAAACTGAGTGAGAAAGACAAGGCCTCCAGTTCATGTTACATAAAAGTCAACGGTCTGGAGAAACAGCCCAAGAGTCCTAGCTGCTTCCCAAATGGCACCTCAATCCCTACATAGTGCACTACTTTTGACCAGAGGCCTATGAGTCCTGGTCAAAAGTAGTGTACTAAGTATAGGGAATAGGGTGCCATTTGGTACTCATATTTAGAGTATTTGTTTTCTTACTCAGACCAGATATCACGCCATTAATATGATGAATACGATGAATATGAATGCTGTCTCGGCTTCCTCCGTCCAGCTGAATATTAATTTGTTCATGATCAGAGCTCTGATTAAAGGTAGTGCACTATGTAGGGAATAGGGTACCACATGGCCCTGGTCTAAAGTAGTGCACTATGTAGGGAATAGGGGACCATAGGACTCTGATCTAAAGTAGTGCACTATGTAGGGAATAGGGGACCATATATGACATGTTCAAAGTGTCCTGTATAATAGAACTAATCAATCCAATAGGACTCATCCATTATACTGTGTCTTGGATTCCAATAGGACTCATCCATTATACTGTGTCTTGGATTCCAATAGGACTCATCCATTATACTGTGTCTTGGATTCCAATAGAACTCAAACGTCATACTGTACTTTGAATTCTAATAGCACCCTTGTCGACGCTCAATCTGTAGAGGAGCTGAATTTCATATCTGTTTGATACTTTCCCAGGTGAAGGTGAGGCAAGATCAGACTGTTTAAGAATTCTCTGACTGGTCCATGGGTGTAAATGAGTCTTCAGCTATTGATCAACAGCTACCTCTCTCCTCTCCAGATCAACTCTTCCCCAACTCTCTCTCTCTCAACCTCACCTCCACACCCCCAGCCACCTCGTCATACCGCCGTCCATCGATCTTTCAGCTCCACCCAACCAAGGCTATGGACTGAAATTAATTAGTTTAAATAAATTAATACAATTAGCCACATCTACTGTTTTCCAAGAGTTGCTGAATTTCTCCCTCCCTCCCTCCCTCCCTCCCTCCCTCCCTCCCTTCCTCCTCTACTCCCCTCCCACCCACCAAGTGATCTGTATCCTCTACTCCCCTCCCTCCCTCCCACCCACTTAGTGATCTGTTTCCTCTTCTCTCCCTCCCTCCCTCCCTCCCTCCCTCCCTCCCTCCTCTACTCCCCTCCCCCACACCTAGTGATCTGTTTCCTCTTCTCTCCCTCCCACCCACCTAGTGATCTGTTTCCTCTTCTCCCCACCCACCTAGTGATCTGTTTCCTCCCCTCCCACCCACCTAGTGATCTGTTTCCTCTTCTCCCCTCCCACCCACCTAGTGATCTGTTTCCTCTTCTCTCCCTCCCACCCACCTAGTGATCTGTTTCCTCTACTCCCCACCCACCTAGTGATCTGTTTCCTCTTCTCCCCTCCCACCTAGTGATCTGTTTCCTCTTCTCCCCTCCCACCTAGTGATCTGTTTCCTCTTCTCTCCCTCCCTCCCACCTAGTGATCTGTTTCCTCTTCTCTCCCTCCCACGTAGTGATTTGTTTCCTCTTCTCTCCTCCCACCCACCTAGTGATCTGTTTCCTCTTCTCTCCCTCCCACCCACCTAGTGATCTGTTTCCTCCCCTCCCACCCACCTAGTGATCTGTTTCCTCCCCTCCCACCCACCTAGTGATCTGTTTCCTCCCCTCCCACCCACCTAGTGATCTGTTTCCTCTTCTCCCCACCCACCTAGTGATCTGTTTCCTCTTCTCTCCCCTCCCACCCACCTAGAGATCTGTTTCCTCTTCTCTCCCTCCCACCCACCTAGTGATCTGTTTCCTCTTCTCCCCACCCACCTAGTGATCTGTTTCCTCTTCTCTCCCTCCCACCCACCTAGTGATCTGTTTCCTCCCCTCCCACCCACCTAGTGATCTGTTTCCTCTTCTCTCCCTCCCACCCACCTAGTGATCTGTTTCCTCTCCCCACCCACCTAGTGATCTGTTTCCTCTCCCCACCCACCTAGTGATCTGTTTCCTCTCTCCCCACCCACCTAGTGATCTGTTTCCTCTTCTCTCCCCACCCACCTAGTGATCTGTTTCCTCTCTCCCCACCCACCTAGTGATCTGTTTCCTCTTCTCTCCCCACCCACCTAGTGATCTGTTTCCTGTTCTCCCCTCCCTCCCACCTAGTGATCTGTTTCCTCTTCTCTCCCTCCCACCTAGTGATCTGTTTCCTCTTCTCTCCCTCCCACCCACCTAGTGATCTGTTTCCTCTTCTCCCCACCCACCTAGTGATCTGTTTCCTCTTCTCCCCTCCCACCTAGTGATCTGTTTCCTCTTCTCTCCCTCCCACCTAGTGATCTGTTTCCTCTTCTCCCCACCCACCTAGTGATCTGTTTCCTCTTCTCTCCCTCCCACCTAGTGATCTGTTTCCTCTACTCCCCTCCCTCCCACCTAGTGATCTGTTTCCTCTTCTCTCCCTCCCACGTAGTGATTTGTTTCCTCTTCTCTCCTCCCACCCACCTAGTGATCTGTTTCCTCTTCTCTCCCTCCCACCCACCTAGTGATCTGTTTCCTCCCCTCCCACCCACCTAGTGATCTGTTTCCTCCCCTCCCACCCACCTAGTGATCTGTTTCCTCCCCTCCCACCCACCTAGTGATCTGTTTCCTCTTCTCTCCCTCCCACCCACCTAGTGATCTGTTTCCTCTTCTCTCCCCTCCCACCCACCTAGAGATCTGTTTCCTCTTCTCTCCCTCCCACCCACCTAGTGATCTGTTTCCTCTTCTCCCCACCCACCTAGTGATCTGTTTCCTCTTCTCTCCCTCCCACCCACCTAGTGATCTGTTTCCTCCCCTCCCCACCCACCTAGTGATCTGTTTCCTCTTCTCTCCCTCCCACCCACCTAGTGATCTGTTTCCTCTCCCCACCCACCTAGTGATCTGTTTCCTCTCCCCACCCACCTAGTGATCTGTTTCCTCTCTCTCCCCACCCACCTAGTGATCTGTTCCTCTTCTCTCCCCACCCACCTAGTGATCTGTTTCCCTCTCTCCCCACCCACCTAGTGATCTGTTTCCTCTTCTCTCCCCACCCACCTAGTGATCTGTTTCCTGTTCTCCCCTCCCTCCCACCTAGTGATCTGTTTCCTCTTCTCTCCCTCCCACCTAGTGATCTGTTTCCTCTTCTCTCCCTCCCACCCACCTAGTGATCTGTTTCCTCTTCTCCCCACCCACCTAGTGATCTGTTTCCTCTTCTCCCCTCCCACCTAGTGATCTGTTTCCTCTTCTCTCCCTCCCACCTAGTGATCTGTTTCCTCTTCTCCCCACCCACCTAGTGATCTGTTTCCTCTTCTCTCCCTCCCACCTAGTGATCTGTTTCCTCTACTCCCCTCCCTCCCACCTAGTGATCTGTTTCCTCTTCTCTCCCCTCCCACCCACCTAGTGATCTGTTTCCTCTTCTCCCCACCCACCTAGTGATCTGTTTCCTCTTCTCTCCCTCCCACCTAGTGATCTGTTTCCTCTTCTCTCCCCTCCCACCCACCTAGTGATCTGTTTCCTCTTCTCCCCACCCACCTAGTGATCTGTTTCCTCTTCTCTCCCTCCCACCCACCTAGTGATCTGTTTCCTCTTCTCCCCTCCCACCCACCTAGTGATCTGTTTCCTCTTCTCTCCCACCCACCCACCTAGTGATCTGTTTCCTCTTCTCTCCCTCCCTCCCACCTAGTGATCTGTTTCCTCTTCTCCCCACCCACCTAGTGATCTGTTTCCTCTTCTCTCCCTCCCACCCACCTAGTGATCTGTTTCCTCTTCTCTCCCTCCCTCCCACCTAGTGATCTGTTTCCTCTTCTCTCCCACCCACCCACCTAGTGATCTGTTTCCTCTTCTCTCCCTCCCTCCCACCTAGTGATCTATTTCCTCTTCTCCCCTCCCACCTAGTGATCCGTTTCCTCTTCTCCCCACCCACCTAGTGATCTGTTTCCTCTTCTCCCCACCCACCTAGTGATCTGTTTCCTCTTCTCTCCCTCCCTCCCACCTAGTGATCTGTTTCCTCTTCTCTCCCCACCCACCCACCTAGTGATCTGTTTCCTCTCCTCCCACCCACCTAGTGATCTGTTTCCTCTTCTCTCCCTCCCTCCTAGTGATCTGTTTCCTCTTCTCTCCCTCCCACCTAGTGATCTGTTTCCTCTTCTCTCCCTCCCACCCACCTAGTGATCTGTTTCCTCTTCTCCCCACCCACCTAGTGATCTGTTTCCTCTTCTCCCCTCCCACCCACCTAGTGATCTGTTTCCTCTTCTCCCCACCCACCTAGTGATCTGTTTCCTCTTCTCCCCACCCACCTAGTGATCTGTTTCCTCTTCTCTCCCCACCCACCCACCTAGTGATCTGTTTCCTCTCCTCCCACCCACCTAGTGATCTGTTTCCTCTCCTCCCTCCCACCTAGTGATCTGTTTCCTCTACTCCCCACCCACCCACCTAGTGATCTGTTTCCTCCCCTCCCACCCACCTAGTGATCTGTTTCCTCTTCTCTCCCTCCCACCCACCTAGTGATCTGTTTCCTCTTCTCCCCTCCCACCTAGTGATCTGTTTCCTCTTCTCCCCTCCCCACCCACCTAGTGATCTGTTTCCTCTTCTCCCCTCCCACCCACCTAGTGATCTGTTTCCTCTTCTCCCCACCCACCTAGTGATCTGTTTCCTCTTCTCCCCTCCCACCTAGTGATCTGTTTCCTCTACTCCCCTCCCACCCACCTAGTGATCTGTTTCCTCTTCTCTCCCTCCCCCCCACCTAGTGATCTGTTTCCTCTTCTCCCCTCCCACCCACCTTGAGATCTGTTTTCATCTTTCATCCCCTCACACAACTGTCTATTAACACAATCTGCACTCCTTCTCCCTGCTGTGTCCTGTAGGTCTACATTTACAGTAGACAGCAATATCTCACACACAGCGATGGACAAAGTTGTACTGTAGGTCACCATCTTAACCACCCAGATGCTGTTAATGTCGACAAAACGTCCAGGATTTACACCCAGGAGGCCTGTACAGTGGCTAGTCATTCCAGACCCTGATAGATGGAAAACCAATCTCAGATCTCTCTCTCTCTCTCTGGGTGGAAACTCTGACCAGCAGACAAACCAGCTGTAGTCATGATTGATTCTGCATGAAGACATTTACTCTGTCCCAAATGTAACCCTATCCTCATATGGTACACTACCTATGGGGCTCTGGTAAAAAGGTAGTGCACTATATTGGGAATAGGATGCCGTTTGGGACACAAACAAGATGGCTGCCACTCGTATCTCATCCCTGAGTCATCCCCTCATCCCTTCAAGTTATGAAGACCTGTTGGTTGTGTCCCAAATGACAACGTATTCCCTATATAGTGCACTATTTTTGACCAGGTCCCATAGGGCTCTGGTAAAAAGTAGTGCACTTCACTTTGGTAGGAAATAGGGTGCCATTTGGGACGCTGAAGTAAAATATGTGGCCCAGCCCCTCTCGCAACAAGTCTGGATTTATGCCCACAAGGCCATAACAGTCTAAAATACAGGATAGGGAAATTGACCCGTAAGTAAGCATTTCACTGTCAGTCTACACCTGTTGTCTACGACGCATGTGAGAAATATTTATTATTTATTGGTTTATCATAAGTTCCTGTAGTCCTCCTGGGAGAGACAGGAGACGTTTGCTTCCACACCTGGTGCCCAGGGCTGTCAATAAAGTCCTGTGATTTTAGAGGCTGGAAATCAAGCATTGAAATACATCAAATACATTTTTGTTCAGAGTATCTTCATTGTATCTGTAACAAATGGGGATTTGTAACCTCATTCTTTAGCTAGAAATGTCTCGTGTCACACTATTGATGTGCTAGCTCTTCTATAGGGTAGCTGGCTGAGACAGAGTTCCCCAGATTCTAGTCACGGTTTGAGCTGGTGCAGGGGGAATTGGTATGGCTAAGCACAGTAACATCCATCACACATGGTGGAGTAAGGTCCTCTGGTGCAGAAACATTCAGCGATGGTCAAACAAGTGTTTTAGGATGATCAGAGAAAACAGAGATCATATTTTATTTAGAACAGGATATAACTTATTTACTGCCATATCTGCTTTGAGGTATGCTTGGTACAGGTTAGTTACTGCAGTACATTTCAAGTGGTGTCATATCTCTCTTTATATCTGGGTTAAATCTTTTGTGGGGCTTTTATGGAGTGTGATCTGCTCCAACCAAATGTCCTTTTATGGGGTAATATTGAGTTGGCGTGACTTTAAAAAAAAAAAACGTTTTAATTCAACCTTTATTTAACTGGGCAAGTCAGTTAAGAACAAATTCTTATTTACAATGACGGCCTACCTCAGCCAAAACCTTAACCCAGACGACGCTGGGCCAATTGTGTGCCGCCCTATGGGACTCCCAATCACGGCCCGTTGTGATACAGCCTGGACTTAACATTGAGATGATGGTAAGAGGACAGCACTTAGACCTAGCTCTGAACTGGTCCCTCTCTCTTGACTGATATTCTATTCTATATATTACATAGAGAACAATGCTATCCTGATTATTTGTGACTCGTTTCAGGAAACTAGGCGTTTGTTGCATGTCACTACTTCACAGGAGCGCCATTTGAATGTAAACTTTTGTTTAAATTCAAAATGTTTTTTTTTTTGGTTGAGGGGGGCAGAAATTGCTTCTGGATCATGTAACATTTAATGTGTATTAATAACAAACTTGTATGCCATCTGTAAATACGAATACAATTGTTAAATTACGAGCCTAGTTGGTTTAGCAACAGAAAAGACAGGAATGATTGGCTGAGATAATGGATGGGCTGGACATGCCGAGAGATGAGTTCTGATTGGTCTGCCATGTAGCACACATCTGTCTACAGTGCATTCAGAAAGTATTCAGACCCCTTGACTTTTTTCCACTTTTTGTTATGTTACAGACTTAATCTAAAATTGATTAAAAAAAATATATATTCTCATCAATCTACACACAACAGTTTTTTTATATATTTTTACATATTTAAAATAAAAATGGAAATATCACATTTACATAAGTACTCAGACCTTCTACTCAATACTTTGTTGAAGCATCTTTGGAGTCTTCTTGGGTATGATGCTACAAGCCTGACACACCTGTATTTGGGGAGTTTCTCCCATTCTTCTCTGAAGATCCTCTTAATAACCTCTTAGTGACCCCTTAACACGCGAATCCCGTTAGTGGGATCGATTTGACAACAACCAGTGAAATAGCAGAGCGCCAAATTCAAAACAACAAAAATCTCATAATTCAAATTTCTCACACATACAAGTATTATACACCATTTTAAAGATAAGATTCTCCTTAATCCAACCACAGTGTCCGATTTCAAAAAGGCTTTACGGCGAAAGCATAGCATTAGATTATGTTAGGACAGCACCTAACAAGAAAAACCACACAGCCATTTTCCAAGCAAGGAGAGGCGTCACAAAAACCAGAAATGCAGCTAAAATTAATCACTAACCTTTGATGATCTTCATCAGATGGCACTCATAGGACTTCATGTTACACAATACATGCATGTTTTGTTTGATAAAGTTCATATTTATATCCAAAAATCTCAGTTTACATTGGCGCGTAATGTTCAGTAATGTTTTGCCTCCAAAACCGCCGGTGATTTTGCAGAGAGCCACATCAATTTACAGAAATACTTATCATAAACTTTGACAAAATATACAGGTGTTATGCACAGAATTATAGATACACTCCTCCTTAATGTAACCGCTGTGTCAGATTTCAAAAAAGCTTCACGGCGAAAGCAAACTTTGCAACAATCTGAGTACGGCGCTCAGACAACAACAACAAGCCAAACAGAAACCTGCGACTTTGGAGTCAAGAAAACTCAGAAATAGTATGATAAATATTCCCTTACCTTTGATGATCTTCATCAGAATGCACTCCCAGGCATCCCAGTTTAACAATAAATGTTTGTTTTGTTCGATAAAGTTCATCTTTATGTCCAAATACCTCCATTTTGTTCGCGTGTTAGGTTCACTATTCCAGGCGCGCGCTTGCTAACTCCAGACGAAAAGTCAAAAAATTATACTACAGTTTGTAGAATCATGTCAAACAATGTATGGAATCAATCTTAAGGATGTTTTTAACATAAATCTTCAAAAAAATTCCAACCTGACGATTCCGTTCTCTTTAGCAATGAAGATGAAGTCAGCTCGCTCCCAAGGCTAAGCGCGTGATTGAAATCATGCATTGTCCTGGGACACCTGGTTCCAGGAGCTCCATAGTCACAGTAAAAGCCTGAAACAACGTTCTTAAGACTGTTGACATCTAGTGGAAGCCTTAGGAAGTGCAACATGACCCCGTTAACACTACAAATTGCATAGAGATTCACTTGAAAAACTACAAGCCTCAGATTTCCCACTTCCTGGTTGGATTTTTCTCAGGTTTTTGCCTGCCATATGAGTTCTGTTATACTCAAAGACATCATTCAAACAGTTTCAGAAACTTCATAGTGTTTCCCATCGAAAATCTACTAATAATATGCATATCCTATCTTCTGAGCCTGAGTAGCAGGCAGTTTACTCTGGGCACGTTTTTCATCCGGACGTGAAAATACTGCCCCCTATCCCAAAGAGGTTTTAAACTGTGTCAGATTGGATGGGGAGCGTTGCTGCACAGCTATTTTCAGGTCTCTCCAGAGATATTCGATCGGGTTCAAGTCATGGCTCTGACTGGGCCACTCAAGGATATTCAGAGACTTGTCCCGAAGCCACTCCTGCGTTGTCTTGGCTGTGTGCTTAGGGTTGTTGTCTTTTTGGAAGGTGAACCTTCGCCCCAGTCTGAGGTCCTGAGTGCTCTGGAACAGGTTTTCATCTTTTCCTCGATCCTCACTAGTCTCCCAGTCCCTGCAGCTGAAAAACATCCCCACAGCATGATGCTGCCACCACAATGATTCACCATAGGGATGGTGCCAGGTTTCCTCCAAACGTGTCACTTGGCATTCAGGCCAAAGAGTTCAATATTGATTTCATCAGACCAGAGAATCTTGTTTCTCATGGTCTAAGAGTCTTTAGATGTCTTTTGGCAAACTCCAAGCAGGCTGTCATGTGCCTTTTACTAATGAGTGGCTTCCATCTGGCCACTCTACCATAAAGGCCTGATTGGTGAAGTGCTGCAGAGATGGTTGTCCTTCTGGAAGGATCTCCCATCTCATGCAAAGGCTCTTTGAAGCTCTGTCAGAGTGACAGTTGAGTTCTTGGTCACCTCCTTGACCAAGGCCCTTCTCCCCCAATTGCTCAGTTTTCCGGTCAGCCAGCTCTAGGAAGAGTCTTAGTGGTTCCAAACTTCTTCCAATTAAGAATGATGGAGGCCACTGTGTTCTTGGCGACCTTCAATGCTGCAGACATTTTTTGGTACCTTTCCCCAGATCTGTGCCTCGACACAATCCTGTCTCGGAGCTCTACAGACCTCATGGCTTGGTCTTTTCTCTGACATCTACTGTCAACTGTGGGACCTTATATAGACAGCTGTGTGCCTTTCCAGATCATGTCCAATCAATTGAATTTACCACAGGGGGACTCAAGTTGTAGAAACATCTCAAGGATGATCAATGGAAACAGGATGCACCTGAGCTCAATTTCGAGGCTCACAAGAAAAGTTCTGAATACTTATGTAAATAAGGTTTTTCTGTTTTTTGTATTTTTTTCAATGTTATTTAGCTAAGATTTCTTAAAACCTGTTTTCATTTTGTCGTTATAAGGTATTGTGTGTAGATATCGAAGGAAAAAAACGGAATTTAATCATTTTAGAACAAGGCCGTAATGTAACAAATTGTGGGAAAAGTCAAGGGGTCTGAATACTTAATGAGAGGCACTGTATAACATGAGCTGGTCAGTATGTAGGTCATGTAGCACGTTTCTGTCTGTAACATGAGCTGGTCAGTATGCGTAGGTAATCCTTTCTAACACGGCTTTCTTGAAAGCGATCACGTAGTAGAACTGTATAAGTGTTGCTCTCCACTTTCTGCCCGTCCGTGTTTTGAAATCAGTGGAATACACGGTGGAATTAGTGTGATAGGAGATGGAGGAAATTCTGGCGTTTGATTGCAAATATGCAGACGGAGTCGAAAAGAGAACACACCAGTGTTTGTGGGGGGGGGCTTGCCTGTTTTGCATGTTATTTTTTACATTAATACGTGTCATATATCACTTTGCAAACAATGTAAAAAATATATATATATAATTGAGTTGATAAAGCAGCATACTAACATGGTCTCTTGTTTGTTTTCTAGAGTAAAGCATCTTCATAATGCAGGTGTTTCAGCCCAGCTCAGTGCTTTCTGTGGTGGTGGGGCAGCTCCATAATGCAGGTGTTTCAGCCCAGCTCAGTGTTTTCTGTGGTGGTGGGGCATCTCCAAAATGCAGGTGTTTCAGCCCAGCTCAGTGCTTTCTGTGGTGGTGGGGCAGCTCCTAAATGCAGGTGTTTCAGCCCAGCTCAGTGCTTTCTGTGGTGGTGGGGCATCTCCAAAATGCAGGTGTTTCAGCCCAGCTCAGTGCTTTCTGTGGTGGTGGGGCATCTCCAAAATGCAGGTGTTTCAGCCCAGCTCAGTGCTTTCTGTGGTGGTGGGGCATCTCCTAAATGCAGGTGTTTCAGCCTAGCTCAGTGCTTTCTGTGGTGGTGGGGCGAGCCAGCAGAAAATACAGAGCGTTGCAAATACAGAGCGTCATGATTGGCTCAGTATTCTGTCACTCATGGGGACACTACGTCACCTAAGGGTAGACTTCGAAAATGTTTGCCCCTTGGGTGCTGCCATAGAGTTACATTAGAAGTGCCCATCCAAGAAGGCTCTTGGTCATTGGCCACAGATAAAATGACGTCAAATCACCTTATATCTACAGTAGCTTTGATTGGACTTTCAAAGATCTTAGTTAGCAGTCATCATCAGGAATCAAGTCGACAATCAACTGGCAAATCCTTTTTAAACCTTGTCATTTTCAATGAAGAGGAATTATAGATAAAACATATCGGTGCTCATAGCTAGCTAGCTAACATTACGTGTATGATTTGTGTAGTAATATTACTCGTATCTCAGAGCCATCTACATTGCTATTTATAGCCCTATGTTAGCTAGCTAGCTAACATTGAACCTGGTTGGTTAGCTACCTGCAGATTCATTCAGGGTAGTAACGTTATGAGTTGGGATTACGGTTCATTGTTTAGCTAGCTAGCTAAATGTTGAAACAAAAGACTCCACTATGCAAGTAACCATTTCAATAGAATGTTCACTGCCGTTAGATGTAGCTGGTAAATTCGCTCTGGCTTTCTACTCCATTTCAGTGTGCCAGAACGCAGAATAACTGACAAACTGCGAACACTCTACACCCGTTGAATATGGCCCGGGGGTCAGTAAACGTTAGCAAATTGTCACAGTATCCATCGTGGATTTGAAAGGAGGACCAAGGCGCAGCAGAAGTGTGGACACTCATGTTTCTTTAATTAATAAAACAAGTAAAGTATCCACTGGGAAAAACAATAAACAAAACAATGAACAGTACTCACGATACGACAGGGTAGCAGGCTAAACCAAAAAAGCAGTGCTCACCACAATTCCCCACAACCCCCAGTGACAAACATACTCCTACATATATGACTCCCAATCAGGAACAACGATCCCCAGCTGTTCCTGATCAGGAGTCACAAGACACAGAGAACACACACACAAGACTGCCACGTCCTGACCCCCAAACTACTACAACAGCTCCATCTGCTGGTCAGGACGTGACAGTACCCCCCCCCCTCAAGGTGCAGACCCCGGAATGCACCTAACCACAAAACAAAAACCCCAACAAACAAAATCCCCAACAAAACCCATAAACACTAACCCTTAAACAATAAGGGAGGGAAGGGAGGGTGGCTGCCGTCACCGAGCTGCCACTCCGGCAGCTCGGGGCAGTCTGGCCACTCCGGCAGTTCGGGGCAGTCTGGCCACTCCGGCAGTTCGGGGCAGTCTGGCCACTCCGGCAGTTCGGGGCAGTCTGGCCACTCCGGCAGTTCGGGGCAGTCTGGCCACTCCGGCAGTTCGGGGCAGTCTGGCCACTCCGGCAGTTCGGGGCAGTCTGGCCACTCCGGCAGTTCGGGGCAGTCTGGCCACTCCGGCAGTTCGGGGCAGTCTGGCCTCTCTGGCGACTGTTGACTGGCGGGCAGCTCTGGCGGGCAGCTCTGACGACTGTTGACTGGCGGGCAGCTCTGACGACTGACTGGCGGGCAGCTCTGGTGATGGTTGACTGGCGGGCAGCTCTGGTGATGGTTGACTGGCGGGCAGCTCTGACGACTGTTGACTGGCGGGAAGCTCTGACGACTGTTGACTGGCGGGCAGCTCTGACGACTGTTGACTGGCGGGCAGCTCTGACGACTGTTGACTGGCGGGCAGCTCTGACGACTGTTGACTGGCGGGCAGCTCTGACGACTGTTGACTGGCGGGCAGCTCTGGTGATGGTTGACTGGCGGGCAGCTCTGGTGATGGTTGACTGGCGGGCAGCTCTGGTGATGGTTGACTGGCGGGCAGCTCTGGTGACTGTTGACTGGCGGGCAGCACTGACGACTGTTGACTGGCGGGCAGATCTGACGACTGTTGACTGGCGGGCAGCACTGACGACTGTTGACTGGCGGGCAGCTCTGGCGACTGTTGACTGGCGGGCAGCTCCTGCCCCGTCAAACAGCCCTTGTGCCCCCCCTAAAAAATTCTTGGGGGTGCCTCTCGGTCTCCCTTACCCATCGTGTCTCCCAGTCCTCGCCAGCCTTCTTCCGCTGCTTGGTCCTGTGTTGGTGGGGAATTCTGTCACGGTTGTCGTCGGTGAAGGAGGACCAAAACGCAGCAGGCATGCGGTTGTTCATTTTGAACATTTATTAAATCAAAACGAACACTCCAAAACAACAAAACGAAACCACAAACAACAAAACAGTCTGGCTAGGCACAAGGCTAAGCTCAGAACAATCTCCCACGAATCACAAACACACCCCAATATATGGGACTCTCAATCAAAGGCAAAGAGAAAACAACTGCCTTCAATTGAGTCCCAACCCCAATTAATCAACCATAGAAATACACTCACTAGACTCCACATAGAAATACATAAACCTAGACCATAAACCAAAACCCCAGAAATACTAAATCAAACACCCTTTTAACAAACACACCACCCTGAACCACATAAAACAAATACCCTCTGCCACGTCCTGACCAAACTACAATACTAATTAACCCTTATACTGGCCAGGACGTGACACAAATAAAGCAGCACAGTTAGTCACCAACGCTCTGGATAACATGAAAACAGACTAACCAGCTCTGCTAGGGAGAGTAAAATGGTCAGTGAGATGTTCTCTCATTTGTGTCTGGAAGTAGCTAACAAGCTAGCCAACGTTAGCCAGTTAGCTTGGTGCTTGACTGATGTTTCAGAGCGTCCAGTGTGCGCTCTGAACACTCGGAGAGCGAAACGCTCTGAAATGATGAACCGACAATCTGACAACGCTCTGAGATTTCGAACGTCCAGACCGCACTCTGAGCACACTCTGGCACTCCAGATTGAATTTACGACACACCCATAGTATAAACCAGCCTTTAGTCTTGAAACCTTTGGTTATTTAGCACATGGCCTCACATGTGAATCCTTAAAGAGCTGGGTGGGGCTAAAGCTTAAGAGGGTGTGAATGATGCTGACTGGGTGTAGACAAAGAAGAGCTCTCCAGTACATTTTACATTTACATTTTGGTCATTTAGCAGACGCTCTTATCCAGAGCGACTTACATTTCATTAAAAAAAATTCTGGCCTGGCCCCCCGTGGGAATCGAACCCACAACCCCGGCGTTGCAAACACCATGCTCTACCAACTGAGCTACAGGGAAGGCTTAGGTACCAAAACATTCATGGGCCATTTTCTCAAAAGTGAGGTTACAAGTTTATCAACTTTATCAACTATCTCTGGGAGAATCGCAATTGCATTCCCTGATTCCTCGCGTCCTCTCTCCTCGCCTCCTTCTCAAAGCCCATTGGATGAGGTCTCTGCGAATGGTGAATCTGATCTCTCTTTCAGGGGTCGAGAGTTCAGAGTACAGCCAAGAACTTGGGAAGGAGAGACCGTACTTCATCCTCTGTACCAAGCTAACACACACACACATGCACGCACACACACACACATGCGCACGCGCACGCACGCACACACACACACACACACACACACACACACACACACACACACACACACACACACACACACACACACACACACACACACACACACACACACACACACACACACACACACACACACAGAGCAACCTCCTCCACGTCCTTGTCTACACAGCACCACAAAATAGCAACATGGTAGATCTAGGAGTGTTACAGTATGCTGAAGAGAGTTACTGTATACTGAGGAGAGATACTGTATACTGAAGAGAGTTACTGTATACTGACGAGGGTTACTGTATACTGAGGAGCGTTACTTTATACTGAAGAGCGTTACAGTATACTGAGGAGTGTTACTGTATACTGAGGGTTACTGTATATGATTACTGTTGAACAGAGCTGGCCGTGGGTCTATGATTACTGTTGAACAGAGCTGGCCGTGGGTCTATGATTAGCGTTGAACAGAGCTGGCCGTGGGTCTATGATTAGTGTTGAACAGAGCTGGCCGTGGGCCTATGATTAGTGTTGAACAGAGCTGGCCATGGGTCTATGATTAGTGTTGAACAGAGCTGGCCGTGGGCCTATGATTAGTGTTGAACAGAGCTGGCCGTGGGTCTATGATTACTGTTGAACAGAGCTGGCCGTGGGTCTATGATTAGTGTTGAACAGAGCTGGCCGTGGGTCTATGATTAGTGTTGAACAGAGCTGGCCGTGGGCCTATGATTAGTGTTGAACAGAGCTGGCCGTGGGTCTATGATTAGTGTTGAACAGAGCTGGCCGTGGGCCTATGATTAGTGTTGAACAGAGCTGGCCGTGGGTCTATGATTAGTGTTGAACAGAGCTGGCCGTGGGCCTATGATTAGTGTTGAACAGAGCTGGCCGTGGGCCTATGATTAGTGTTGAACAGAGCTGGCCGTGGGCCTATGATTAGTGTTGAACAGAGCTGGCCGTGGGTCTATGATTAGTGTTGAACAGAGCTGGCCGTGGGCCTATGATTAGTGTTGAACAGAGCTGGCCGTGGGTCTATGATTAGTGTTGAACAGAGCTGGCCGTGGGTCTATGATTAGTGTTGAACAGAGCTGGCCGTGGGTCTATGATTAGTGTTGAACAGAGCTGGCCGTGGGTCTATGATTAGTGTTGAACAGAGCTGGCCGTGGGCCTATGATTAGTGTTGAACAGAGCTGGCCGTGGGCCTATGATTAGTGTTGAACAGAGCTGGCCGTGGGCCTATGATTAGTGTTGAACAGAGCTGGCCGTGGGTCTATGATTAGTGTTGAACAGAGCTGGCCGTGGGTCTATGATTAGTGTTGAACAGAGCTGGCCGTGGGCCTATGATTAGTGTTGAACAGAGCTGGCCGTGGGCCTATGATTAGTGTTGAACAGAGCTGGCCGTGGGTCTATGATTAGTGTTGAACAGAGCTGGCCGTGGGCCTATGATTAGTGTTGAACAGAGCTGGCCGTGGGTCTATGATTAGTGTTGAACAGAGCTGGCCGTGGGCCTATGATTAGTGTTGAACAGAGCTGGCCGTGGGCCTATGATTAGTGTTGAACAGAGCTGGCCGTGGGTCTATGATTAGTGTTGAACAGAGCTGGCCGTGGGTCTATGATTAGCGTTGAACAGAGCTGGCCGTGGGTCTATGATTAGTGTTGAACAGAGCTGGCCGTGGGTCTATGATTAGCGTTGAACAGAGCTGGCCGTGGGCCTATGATTAGTGTTGAACAGAGCTGGCCGTGGGCCTATGATTAGCGTTGAACAGAGCTGGCCGTGGGTCTATGATTAGTGTTGAACAGAGCTGGCCGTGGGCCTATGATTAGTGTTGAACAGAGCTGGCCGTGGGCCTATGATTAGTGTTGAACAGAGCTGGCCGTGGGCCTATGATTAGTGTTGAACAGAGCTGGCCGTGGGTCTATGATTAGTGTTGAACAGAGCTGGCCGTGGGTCTATGATTAGTGTTGAACAGAGCTGGCCGTGGGTCTATGATTAGTGTTGAACAGAGCTGGCCGTGGGTCTATGATTAGTGTTGAACAGAGCTGGCCGTGGGCCTATGATTACTGTTGAACAGAGCTGGCCGTGGGTCTATGATTAGTGTTGAGCAGAGCTGGCCGTGGGCCTATGATTAGTGTTGAACAGAGCTGGCCGTGGGTCTATGATTAGTGTTGAACAGAGCTGGCCGTGGGCCTATGATTAGTGTTGAACAGAGCTGGCCGTGGGCCTATGATTAGTGTTGAACAGAGCTGGCCGTGGGCCTATGATTAGTGTTGAACAGAGCTGGCCGTGGGTCTATGATTAGTGTTGAACAGAGCTGGCCGTGGGTCTATGATTAGTGTTGAACAGAGCTGGCCGTGGGTCTATGATTAGTGTTGAACAGAGCTGGCCGTGGGGCCTATGATTAGTGTTGAACAGAGCTGGCCGTGGGCCTATGATTAGTGTTGAACAGAGCTGGCCGTGGGTCTATGATTAGTGTTGAACAGAGCTGGCCGTGGGCCTATGATTAGTGTTGAACAGAGCTGGCCGTGGGTCTATGATTAGTGTTGAACAGAGCTGGCCGTGGGTCTATGATTAGTGTTGAACAGAGCTGGCCGTGGGTCTATGATTAGTGTTGAACAGAGCTGGCCGTGGGCCTATGATTAGCGTTTAGCACCGCTGGCCGTGGGTGAAATTTCTGCAGTCTCACTGGGTTTATGACGTAATTAGTGTTGCGTGAGCGACTGTCTCGGAGTGTGCTTCCAAAGTGCCACCTTGTTCCCTACGTAGTGCACTACTTTGGACCAGATCCCTATCAGCCCGCTCCTATTGGTCCTGCTCAAACTAGTGCACTATATAGGGAAAATAGTACCATATGACAGGTCTGTGAGAAGGGGTGATAACTATCGATGGTGAATTGAAGTGTGGCCAGGGCAGCTGATTGCGTTCTCTGAACATTTTACGGTTTGAGATCTAACACTAGGAGACAGGACTCTTGTGTAAATGTGCATTTTGAAGGCGGGCACTCTCATTGTACAGAACTAAAAACGCTTTGTGTGTGTGTGTGTGTGTGTGTGTGTGTGTGTGTGTGTGTGTGTGTGTGTGTGTGTGTGTGTGTGTGTGTGTGTACAAGTAATTGTGTACGTGTGTCTGTGTATACCATGCTATGTGTCCATCTAAATCTTTAACAGTCACCAGGATTTGAGCCCCTCTCCTAAATCTACCAACTGACTGACTGTTTCCAGACTGTAGAAGCGGTGCCCCCCGGACGCTGACGCCTCATTTTCTGCTTCCTGTATGGAGCTGACAGTCCAGAGAGGTTCTGATCCGGCTTCATCCTGATCCATTCCCTAGGAAAACTTCTCTCTTTCTACCAGTGAAGAACCGAGCTTTTAATGTGTCCCAAATGACAGCCGATTTCCTTTTTTTAAGTCTACAAACACGATTCCCTATTTAACAATGTAATTGTTCTGTCATTTTAAAGTAATGTTTAATTTTCTTTCTTTTACTTTGGAATATATACAATGTTATACTGTTAGTCATTTATTTAAATTAAACCATTTTAAAGGAGACATACTGTAGGATTATACTTTACCTCGTGTAGGCTGCAGTATAAGAATGTTTTTAAAGGTCTAATGCAGATGTTTTTTTTTTATCTCAATATCAAATCATTTCTGGGTAACAATTAAGTTCCTTACTGTGATTTGTTTTCAATTAAAAAGGTCAAAAAGAAACAAATAGCTTCTTAGCAAATAGCAATTTCTCAAGCAAGAATTTTGCTAGGACTGTGTGGGAGTGGGGTGAGTGGGGAGGGGAAAACTGAAAATTAACTGTTATTAGCTGTTAATTGCATGGTGATGTCACCGCGGAAGGCCAAAACTCCATCCCACCAAAACAGGCTGAAATTCTAGGCAGTCTTTTGAAACAGCTCTTAAACTAAACGGGCATTATCATAATTTTTTATAATTTCACAGTATTATTCCAACCTCATAGTGTGGAAATATATATAAAAGACAGGGAAATCACATTTTTGACTGCATTGGGCCTTTAAGACTCGTAAAGATCTATTGCAGTACTGCTGTTGTCATCACTGTTGTGTCTTAGCAGGTGTAGAGGTTACTACTGTAAGTGCTCTGTCTGTTTCTCTCTCTCTTTATATCCCTCTCCCTTTCTCTCTCTCTCTCTCTCTCTCTCTCTCTCTCTCTCTCTCTCTCTCTCTCTCTCTTTATATCCCTCTCCCTTTCTCTCTTTCTCTCTCTCTCTCTCTCTCTCTCTCTCTCTCTTTATATCCCTCTCCCTTTCTCTCTTTCTCTCTCTCTCTCTCTCTCTCTCTCTCTCTCTCTCTCTCTCTCTCTCTCTCTCTTTATATCCCTCTCCCTTTCTCTCTCTCTCTCTTTCTCTCACTCTGACTATGTTTCTGTCTCTCTAGCTCTCTTTCTGTCCATTTGTCTGTCTGTTTCTGTCTCTCGCCAGTTGGGCTCCCGAGTGGTGCAGAGGTCTAAGGCACTGCATCTCAGTGCTAGAGGCGTCACTACAGACCCTGGTTCAATCCTGGGCTGTATCACAACCGGCCATAATTGGGAGTTCCATAGCGCGGCGCACAGTTGGCACAGCGTCTTCTGTCTTAGGGTTTGGCCGGAGTAGGCCTTCATTGTAAATAAGAATTAGCTCTTGACTGACTTGCCTAGTTAAATAAAGGTTAAAAAAACTCTATCTCGCTCTCTCGCCAATGTAGGCTGCAGCAGACATCACAGAAGACAGACCACAGACAGACAACAGACCACACGCAGACCACAGGCAGACCACAGACAGACCACACACAGACAGAGGACAGACCACAGACAGACCACACACAGACCACACACAGACCACAGACAGACCACACACAGACCACACACAGACCACAGACAGACCACACACAGACCACAGACAGACCACACACAGACCACACACAGACCACAGACAGACCACACACAGACCACAGACCACACACAGACCACAGACAGACCACACACAGACAGAGGACAGACGACAGAGGACAGACAGACCACAGACAGAGGACATACCACACACAGACCACAGACAGACCACACACAGACAGAGGACAGACCACACACAGACCACAGACATACCACACACAGACAGAGGACATACCAGACCACAGACAGAGGACAGACCATACACAGACCACACACAGACAGAGGACAGACCACAGACAGACCACAGATAGACCACAGACAGAGGACATACCACACACAGACCACAGACAGACCACACACAGACCACAGACAGACCACACACAGACAGAGGACAGACCACACACAGACAGAGGACAGACAGACCACAGACAGAGGACAGACCACACACAGACAGAGGACAGACCACTGCCAGCCAGGCACCTTTCCACAAGCTGCTGAAGAACACAGGCCACCCACAGAAACACATTTCCCATTGCCATGCAAATGAGGTGAAAATCATTTTGTTGAGCAGAATAGAACACATCTGTTCCCAATTTATTCCGTATTCCATAGGCATTATGCTCATGTGAAAAGCATCTGTACAGGACAGGAGGAGTGTGTATTTACTAGGGGAATCATGCCCAGGACAATCTTTCAACAAGCGCATCACCGTGTGTTGTGTAGCTAGGATACAGTGCAGCTGCGCAAAAAAAAGTCGCACCGTTTCTGTCACATCTCTGTCTGTCTTTCGGGACCGTTAAAATACCGGCACGGGTAAACAATCTGGAGGAGTGACCGACCCTCTCATCCACTGATACCACTCTCAGCCAATGAGCAGAAGATGCCTGATCACTGTCAAATAACCGTTTTTTTTTTTACCATTGGCTTGGAGGTGGAACAGGACCGTAGAGAGCCACTCAAGCATCGCTCCGGCGGGACGGTCCGGTGCTTCTGCTGTAGTAATCAAGTCGAACGGAGCGCAGCGCGGTAGTGTACCTGCTACTTTCCTTCCGCTATGAGCGCGTCTGTCTCGGTGAAGCAAACGCACCGCTCTTAATAATAACGCCTGATATCTGCGGTGCGGTTCTTCTCTCTCTGCACTTGGCTCCAGTTTTACAGTTCTAAAAGGTGTTTCGACTCTCGTTTATCTAGGTGGATGAATGCATGATTCTGCCAGCACAGTTTGTACTCAGCACAGTAACGTTTAATATCTATAGTTTCTTCATGGCGTCTCAACAGCAGTCAAGAATTCAGTCTTATCTGGAGAAAAATAAAATTGGACCGTTGTTTGAGGTAAGTGCTCAAATCATCTGAACGAATACATTTCACATGTGCATGACCTGTTTTGCTACAAGACAGCAATTTATCAACGTTAATAGTCTATGCTATGGTTTCAATGTTGTAACTTAGATTGATCAAATAACACCCGGAAGAAGCGCTTACTATTCTATATAAAAACTAGTTTAGGCCTATACCTATGAAAAGTATAAGAGACTGTCCCTGCATTGAATTGTGAAATACAGAGAGCGCGCAGTCAGCACAAACCTTCCGTCCGATAGCAGGTCATCACACAGAATCGATCTGCCTGCAAGATGATCAAAGGAAACCTGTAAGTCCAGCTCTTGGACAACACTATACATTAGTGGTTGTCTTGTTCCGGGACTTCCCCCGGAGAGGTGTTTCTTAACGCTCCCGACAGGGTTTAGAGGCAGAACACAGTGGGCAAGGCAATAGCCTAGAATTGTGTGAAGTAGGCTACTAGGTAAAGGAATAAAACACTCGGCTGGAAAGTGAGGCTTATACACTCACTGTGCTTGTGTCCCAGTGAAACAGATGTTTTTAATCATGTTGTTGTGCTTTCATAGTCCAGTTTAAAGAAATGTGATTAATACAGAATGCTGGAGATAAACGGGGTTTAGCTGTAGAGTGTTGTAATGTCCTGTGCAGTGGAGGTTCTGGACCATTTCAACTGGGGGGGGGGGGGCAAGCTGGGGCCAGTTGTACTGTTAGAGGGGCCAAGCTGGGGCCAGTTGTACTGTTAGAGGGGCCAAGCTGGGGCCAGTTGTACTGTTAGAGGGGCCAAGCTGGGGCCAGTTGTACTGTTAGAGGGGCCAGTTGTACTGTTAGACGGGCCAGTTGTACTGTTAGAGGGGCCAGTTGTACTGTTAGAGGGGCCAGTTGTACTGTTAGAGGGGCCAGTTGTACTGTTAGAGGGGCCAAGCTGGGGCCAGTTGTACTGTTAGAGGGGCCAGTTGTACTGTTAGAGGGGCCAGTTGTACTGTTAGAGGGGCCAGTTACATTAGACGTTATTGTTGTCATATCGTTTTCTTCACTGCATTAGCAGGCAAAAGACCATGTTCATAATCATCATCGTTGCCGCTGTCTAATAACGGATGTAAAAAAAGAACCATAGCAAAAATTAGTTATGTAAAAATTACTTCATACTCCACATTTAGGGGGGTCACAAGGGGGTCCAAAATTGTTGTCACAGGGGCACTGGCCCCTCCTGGCCCCCTCCCAGAACCGCCCCTGGTCCTGTGTGTCTGTGTAGGGAGTTTTTCATAACCGTGATGTCACCAGGTATTTTACTATAGTTAATAAATTGGCTTCACTGCCATTAGGACATTTCATCGATAGCCTATCTGAGTTGAAACATGTAGGGAGCAGAGAAGGGCAGAATAAAGACAGAATTGCAGTAAGTCATCTACCTGGAGGGCTATTTAATTGAAGTGCATGGTAAACTGTCACTTTCAATAGATTTTCTTGTGGTTTGTCACTGGTGTCTGTTTTGAATGTGCTTCTACACCTGCATTGTTTGCTGTTTGGGGTTTTAGGCTGAGTTTCTGTACAGCACTTTGAGATATCAGCTGATGTAAGAAGGGCTTTATAAATACATTTGATTTGATTCTATATCAGTATGACGTAATGACAGTATATTGACTACCACAGTACACAGTGTGGTATGATATCCCAGCTACGCACACACACACCCCCACCCACACACCCCCACCCCCCACACACACACACACCCACACACACACACACACACACACACACACACACCACACACCACCCATATCAGTATGACATAATGACAGTATATTGACTACCACAGTACACAGTGTGGTATGATATCCCAGCTACGCACACACACACCCCCACCCCCACCCACACACACACACCCCCACACACACACACACCCACACACACACACACACACCCACACACACACACACACACACCCACCCACACGCATACACACACACCCACCCACCCACCCACCCACCCACACACACACACACACACACACACGCATGCACACACGCATGCACACACACCCACCCACACACACACACCCACCCCACCCACCCACCCACACACATGCATGCACACCCACCCACCCACCCACCCACCCACACACACACACACACACAACACACACACACACACACACACACACACGCATGCACACACGCATGCACACACACCCACCCACACACACACACAAACAAACACACACACACACACACACACACACACACACTGCATTGATATGATATCACAGCTAGATGAGTCAATCCTGGCTACGTCCCAAATCCCAAATGATACCCCATTCCCTTTATAGTGCACTACCTTTGACCAGAGTCTTACACAGTGGAAAGGGACTAGGATGCCATTTGGGACGGAGCTGCTGGTTGTGTAGACAGTAAAATCATATCTAATTGGAGAGGGTCAGGTGGGAAGATTAACCCTCAGATGCTGGGAGACACCGAGGCCACACAAACACATGCTGTTACTCCTGAGACTCATCTAGACACACACGCACACGCACACGCACACGCACACGCACACACACACACACACACCATCTGTAGTAACAAAACTGAGTGTTTGTGTCGTGTCAGTGCATATTTTTGTGGGAGGGAGAGAAAGAGATACCCGCAGTCTCTCTATTAATGTCTATGTTAGTATGTATATATGTGAGTGTGTATGCAGTATGTGCATATATATGTGTGTCTGTACGTATGCAGCATACACACACACCCACTCACATAAACATACTGCATGCATACACACACACACACACACACACACACACACACACACACACACACACACACAGTGCATGTTAAACAGCGCAAGTAACCTGAGCCAGCCCAGCACCATGGACAGCTGTTCACTGCTAGTGACTAGTGTAGTACTGTTCACTGCTAGTGACTAGTGTAGTACTGCTAGTGACTAGTGTAGTACTGCTAGTGACTAGTGTAGTACTGCTAGTGACTAGTGTAGTACTGCTCACTGCTAGTGACTAGTGTAGTACTGCTAGTGACTAGTGTAGTACTGCTAGTGACTAGTGTAGCACTGCTAGTGACTAGTGTAGTTCTGCTAGTGACTAGTGTAGTTGTGCTCACTGCTAGTGACTAGTGTAGTACTGCTAGTGACTAGTGTAGTACTGCTAGTGACTAGTGTAGTACTGCTAGTGACTAGTGTAGTACTGCTAGTG
>NW_021823334.1:0-47064 GCF_901001165.1 Salmo trutta | reverse complement strand
ACCCTCACTCACCAGGATTAGGGTAGGACAGACACCTCACTAACCAGGTGGAGAGAGACCTCACTCACCAGGTGGTAGGGTAGAGACAGACACCTCACTCACCAGGTGGTAGGGTAGAAACAGACACCTCACTCACCAGGTGGTAGGGTAGAGACAGACCTCACTCACCAGGTGGTAGGGTAGAGACAGAAACCTCACTCACCAGGTGGTAGGGTAGAGACAGACCTCACTCACCAGAAGGTAGGGTAGAGACAGACACCTCACTAACCAGGTGGTAGGGTAGAGACAGACCTCACTCAATAGGTGGTAGGGTAGAGACAGACCTCACTCACCAGGTGGTAGGGTAGAGACAGACCTCACTCACCAGGTGGTCGGGTAGAGACAGACCTCACTCACCAGGTGGTAGGGTAGAGACAGACCTCACTCACCAGATGGTAGGGTAGAGACAGACCTCACTCACCAGGTGGTAGGGTAGAGACAGACCTCACTCCCCAGGTGGTAGGGTAGAGACAGACCTCACTCACCAGGTGGTAGGGTAGAGACAGACCTCACTCACCAGATGGTAGGGTAGAGACAGACCTCACTCACCAGATGGTAGGGTAGAGACAGACCTCACTCACCAGGTGGTAGGGTAGAGACAGACCTCACTCACCAGGTGGTAGGGTAGAGACAGACCTCACTCACCAGGTGGTAGTGTAGAGACAGACACGTCACTCACCAGGTGGTAGGGTAGAGACAGACCTCACTCACCAGGTGGTAGGGTAGAGACAGACTTCACTCACCAGGTGGTAGGGTAGAGACAGACCTCACTCACCAGGTGGTAGGGTAGAGACAGACCTCACTCACCAGGTGGTAGGGTAGAGACAGACACCTCACTCACCAGGTGGTTAGGGTAGAGACAGACCTCACTCACCAGGTGGTAGGGTGAGACAGACCTCATCACCAGGTGGTAGGGTTAGAGACAGACCTCACTCACCAGGTGGTAGGGTTAGAGACAGACCTCACTCACCATGTGGTAGGGTAGAGACAGACCCACTCACCAGATGGTAGGGTAGAGACAGACCTCACTCACCAGGTGGTAGGGTAGAGACAGACCTCACTCCCCAGGTGGTAGGGTAGAGACAGACCTCACTCACCAGGTGGTAGGGTAGAGACAGACCTCACTCACCAGATGGTAGGGTAGAGACAGATACCTCACCCACCAGGTGGTAGGGTAGAGACAGATACCTCACTCACCAGGTGGTAGGGTAGAGACAGACCTCACTCACCAGGTGGTAGGGTACAGACAGACCTCACTCACCAGGTGGTAGGGTAGAGACAGACACCTCACTCAGCAGGTGGTAGGGTAGAGACAGATACCTCACTCACCAGGTAGTAGGGTAGAGACAGACCTCACTCAACAGGTGGTAGGGTAGAGACAGACCTCACTCACCAGGTGGTAGGGTAGAGACAGACACCTCACTCAGCACGTGGTAGGGTAGAGACAGACACCTCACTCACCAGGTGGTAGGGTGGAGACAGACCTCACTCACCAGGTGGTAGGGCAGAGACAGACATCTCACTCACCAGGTGGTAGGGTAGAGACAGACCTCACTCACCAGGTGGTAGGGTAGAGACAGACCTCACTCCCCAGGTGGTAGGGTAGAGACAGACCTCACTCACCAGGTGGTAGGGTAGAGACAGACCTCACTCACCAGATGGTAGGGTAAAGACAGACCTCACTCACCAGGTGGTAGTGTAGAGACAGACTCCTCACTCACCAGGTGGTAGGGTAGAGACAGACCTCACTCACCAGGTGGTAGGGTACAGACAGACCTCACTCACCAGGTGGTAGGGTAGAGACAGACACCTCACTCAGCAGGTGGTAGGGTAGAGACAGATACCTCACTCACCAGGTAGTAGGGTAGAGACAGACCTCACTCAACAGGTGGTAGGGTAGAGACAGACCTCACTCACCAGGTGGTAGGGTAGAGACAGACACCTCACTCAGCAGGTGGTAGGGTAGAGACAGACACCTCACTCAGCAGGTGGTAGGGTAGAGACAGACACCTCACTCACCAGGTGGTAGGGTGGAGACAGTTCTCACTCACCAGGTGGTAGGGTAGAGACAGACCTCACTCACCAGGTGGTAGGGTAGAGACAGACCTCACTCACCAGGTGGTAGGGTAGAGACAGATACCTCACCCACCAGGTGGTAGGGTAGAGACAGATACCTCACCCACCAGGTGGTAGGGCAGAGACAGACATCTCACTCACCAGGTGGTAGGGTAGAGACAGACCTCACTCACCAGGTGGTAGGGTAGAGACAGATACCTCACCCACCAGGTGGTAGGGTAGAGACAGATACCTCACCCACCAGGTGGTAGGGTAGAGACAGATACCTCACCCACCAGGTGGTAGGGTAGAGACAGACCTCACTCACCAGGTGGTAGGGTAGAGACAGACCTCACTCACCAGGTGGTAGGGTAGAGACAGACCTCACTCACCAGGTGGTCGGGTAGAGACAGACCTCACTCACCAGGTGGTAGGGTAGAGACAGACCTCACTCACCAGATGGTAGGGTAGAGACAGACCTCACTCACCAGGTGGTAGGGTAGAGACAGACCTCACTCCCCAGGTGGTAGGGTAGAGACAGACCTCACTCACCAGGTGGTAGGGTAGAGACAGACCTCACTCACCAGATGGTAGGGTAAAGACAGACCTCACTCACCAGGTGGTAGTGTAGAGACAGACACCTCACTCACCAGGTGGTAGGGTAGAGACAGACCTCACTCACCAGGTGGTAGGGTACAGACAGACCTCACTCACCAGGTGGTAGGGTAGAGACAGACACCTCACTCAGCAGGTGGTAGGGTAGAGACAGATACCTCACTCACCAGGTAGTAGGGTAGAGACAGACCTCACTCAACAGGTGGTAGGGTAGAGACAGACCTCACTCACCAGGTGGTAGGGTAGAGACAGACACCTCACTCACCAGGTAGTAGGGTACAGACAGACCTCACTCACCAGGTGGTAGGGTAGAGACAGACACCTCACTCACCAGGTGGTAGGGTGGAGACAGACCTCACTCACCAGGTGGTAGGGTAGAGACAGACCTCACTCATCAGGTGGTAGGGTAGAGACAGACCTCACTCACCAGGTGGTAGGGTAGAGACAGATACCTCACCCACCAGGTGGTAGGGTAGAGACAGATACCTCACCCACCAGGTGGTAGGGTAGAGACAGATACCTCACCCACCAGGTGGTAGGGTAGAGACAGACCTCACTCACCAGGTGGTAGGGTAGAGACAGATACCTCACCCACCAGGTGGTAGGGTAGAGACAGATACCTCACCCACCAGGTGGTAGGGTAGAGACAGATACCTCACCCACCAGGTGGTAGGGTAGAGACAGATACCTCACTCACCAGGTGGTAGGGTAGAGACAGACCTCACTCACCAGGTGGTAGGGTAGAGACAGATACCTCACTCACCAGGTGGTAGGGTAGAGACAGACACCATAGCCTCCTCTTCATTCCAGTCACCTGTGTTGAGTTCCACCTCTACCAGCAGGGAAACAACACAATCAGCATGGGAATGACCACTTCCCACGGCATGTCTCACAGACAGAGACATATCATGCAACTTAATGTCTGTTGAAATAATGTGTGACCATTGAATAGAGGGCATTATTACCAGCCTGCGGGTCTTGGGCTACAGCTGTGAGGGCTGTGGAACAGAAAACCATATGAGGGGAGTGTTTTATGCAGTTAAAACAAACAGAGATGGACTCAAACCTAATTGAAGGTAATGATTTGTGTGTTGTGTTTGTCAGGGGTTACCGTGGAAACTGCAGAGGAGCAGGGCGATTGGAAGACTGCCCATCCTTGTAAGATGTGGATGTTTACGAGCTGAAGGAAACAGGACCCACAAAAGCCCAAAGAGGAAAATAGTTTATATGTTTCAATTCACACAGAGGAACTCTTCAATATCTGGACTTTACATTTCCTCCGTCTTCCTTCTGCTCTCCCTCTGGCCCCACCTCTGCTGTTTCTAATGCAATGTATACTCTTCTCTAAGGCAGTTTTAGTAAATGTGTACCTGATGAAATCCAGGTAAATGAGCTAGATACAGAATATGTGCTGTTAATAGTATCAGTGTATGTGCTGTTGATAGTATCAGTATATGTGCTTTTGATAGTATCAGTGTATGTGCTGTTGATAGTATCAGTATATGTGCTGTTGATAGAATCAGTATATGTGCTGTTGATAGTATCAGTATATGTGCTGTTGATAGTATCAGTATATGTGCTGTTGATAGTATCAGTATATGTGCTGTTGATAGTATCAGTATATGTGCTGTTGATAGTATTAGTATATGTGCTGTTGATAGTATCAGTATATGTGCTGTTGATAGTATCAGTATATGTGCTGTTGATAGTATCAGTATATGTGCTGTTGATAGTATTAGTATATGTGCTGTTGATAGTATTAGTATATGTGCTGTTGATAGTATCAGTATATGTGCTGTTGATAGTATTAGTATATGTGCTGTTGATAGTATCAGTATATGTGCTGTTGATAGTATTAGTATATGTGCTGTTGATAGTATCAGTATATGTGCTGTTGATAGTATCAGTATATGTGCTGTTGATAGTATTAGTATATGTGCTGTTGATAGTATTAGTATATGTGCTGTTGATAGTATCAGTATATGTGCTGTTGATAGTATTAGTATATGTGCGGTTGATAGTCTCAGTATATGTGCTGTTGATAGTATCAGTATTAATCAAGCAGTTGGAATCAGGATGCTGTTTTAATCCTCTCTCTCTCTCTCTCACACACACACACACACACACACACACACACACACACACACACACACACACACACACACACACACACACTCTCCCTCAGCTCTCTCCCTGCATCATTCCTCTTGTGATGTGTCAGTGTGAGTTTGGAGTCCAAGACATGAGTTCTCACAAAAGAATGTGTTTTTTGTGCCCTATATGAGCACCCCTCTACTCCTCCTTTCTCATACAGACTCTTTTCATACACTTCTCTTTTCGAAAACCTTATTAAGAATATTCTAAAGCGTCCAAACAGTTTTGTCACTCAATATGTTTAACACCCCATTCCTCCTTTACCAGCATCTTACCCAGGCCCTGAATACGTTCAATTGAATTAACTTGCTTTGACTCATTTATACACTCTTGTATGCCAGGGCACATAGCTTTCTGAAATACATTACTTCTGAATAACATATTGTCATCCATGAGTTCACAGACAGTATTCTATTAGGATGACTTCATGTAAAGTTAGTTTTTTGCAGTAAAATGTAGTTTAGTTTCTCTGTACATCTTTTGTATATGTACTTCATGTTATTTATTGTAAACATTCTATATACAGTACTGCAGTGCTACTAATGTCTTTATAGTCTTCAAAATTAAGAAAAGAACACAATGTTTTCATACTCACAACTTTTCCTGTCGTCCAAAAACGTCCTTTGTTTTGAATAATTTGTCCTCTCTCCTTTCCCCTCCTTCTCTCTCCATCCCCTCCTCCTTCTTCTCCTCCACCCCTTGTCCTCCCCTCTCATTATAATTCTCTTTTTCTCAGACTTTCCTCTCCTCCAATCTGGTAGAGATTCAGGGAGAATTGTTCTAGTCCAGAGTTGGTTTCGTATACACCCAAACAACACAAAGTCATTATCAAAAATATATCTCTGCTGATTTCACAATAACCATCACTAATAGTAAACACATCTATCAGCACATTGAACTAGGAACTTACACTTCACAAATACAAACAACTGAAAGAATAATGATCAACACACGATGATAGGTAGAATATTGTGTAATAAATATGAACAATAACAATTAGCCCAGTATGCTTTAGAGCAGCTGAAGGAATATGATGGAATGACTGGTACAGGTCTGTTGGACCTTGCGTTTGCAGTGATCCCCTTTCTCCACTAGGCGGGGCAGTGTACTTGGTGAGTTTTTTTCATTTTTATCATGAACACAACAAATACAAAAACAGAAATATACAAACAAGAGTACATAAACATAACAGAGGGTATTACATATGAAATACATTTTCAATTTGTCTAAATGGTGTGTTTTGCTTTTTTGTTTTTACATTTACTGATAATTTCTAAATAATATTTCAATTCTATCTTAAATAATGTGAAGAAGGGTTTGTTCTCTGCCCACTTTGTTTTATGGATAAAGAATCTTCCATGAAAAATAAACAAATGAACAATGAAAGTTAAATTAGGGTCCATGTCATTTGGATATAACATAATATCAGAGTCTCTCAGATGAACATTAATAGTCGTTTCTTTTCAAATAAAATCTTCTAACTCACTCCAAAATCTTCTGACATAAGAACAGTCCCAAACTAAATGGTCAAGAGTCTCTGGGTCACAACCACAAATACACATTTGCTATCAATGGCTATTTTAAATCTGTGTATAAAAAGGTCTTTACAGGGTAGATTCTATGAATGAGTTTGTATGCTATATTCACCAGACAACAACAGTGTAGTTGGTGAGTGTTGTCTCAGCTCAGAAGTTGCCAATTTTTGGTTTTGAAGGAGCAGAAGTGTGTGCAGGCTTTTGTTTCAGCTCTAACTGTACACCAATTTATCGTGGTCTAGATTGAATGAGACATGCTAGTGTTGGGCTGGAGTAAAAGCTTGCACGGACTGTAATCACTGTCCAGAGTTGCTTGTAGCTAAAGGTCACACATATTTCTGTATTCATGTGGTTCTTAATCCTGGTCCTGGGGACCCACAGGGGTGCGTATTTTGATCGTGCCCAGCACTAACACACACCTTATCACGCTTGTCAAGAGCTTACGTTAGGTTGGGTAGTTGAATTAGGTGATGGGCTGAAGCAGAAATCTGCTGTGGGACCCGAAGGACCGTGCAGGATTAAGAAACTAGAGTAGACAATTATATTGCTACATCAAAAGGCACTGCAACAAAGATGAGTGAATATCACGACCGAAACTCCTGACCCCGTGTTTGATCCCCTACTTGTGTTGAAAAGAGGGTTTCCATGGGGACCATTAATAGCTTGTATGGGGGAAACCTGAGCACAGCAGGCTTCCATGAACTTGACCAATATAAATATTGTCACACATACTACCAGAGTCACAGACAACAAAACTAAGCTGGCACTCTCTCTCCCTCTCTCCCAAAGTCACTTCAAGAGGGACACACACTCATCATCTCCCTGACATATCGGGGCTACATGGTCTCTGGGGATGAGGGTGGGGGTGAGGAGGGGTTGAGGGGGGTGAGGAGGAGAGAAGCGCTGGCCTAACAAGGTCAGGCAGGCATGGCTGATGACAGGTTGAGTGATGGAGAGATCAGGCCAGGGAACACACCGACCTGCCATTCTGAACACTCTGCTTTCACCCTGAGAAATAGGGAGGGAGCGCATAGTGAGCAAGACCCAGTCAGCAAGACATAGAAAATATTCCAGAGTGAAGGTAGAGTGAAAGTTTAAACAACCTCTTTTATGGATGTTGAAAAAAAATAAATGTTGCAGCCAAATCAAGGCCGGTCCGGCCAGGCCAGATTGGCTCAAAAATCAACATCTGTAGACGTTAAAATCAAGGAATGGGGGGACTGACCCAATTTTTACCAATGAACTACGTCCATGCATCATGTCGGTGCACACCGGGGAGAGAATGCATAGACAAAGTATAGAGAAGGAGAACTTCAGCATTGAGAGAAAAGTGTGGGAAGAGGGACAGTAAGTGAGATTGTGAGCATAGAAAAAGCTTTAGAGGGAGAGGTACAGGGACATATTGGGAGGTAGAGGGACAGTGAATATTTTGGCAGAGAAAGAGAGAGAGAGAGAGAGAGAGAGAGCAGCAGGGTGGTTGATAGAGGGAGCCTAGGAAGCGTCCATTTTGGTAGTGAGGAGGGAGAGATGCCAGGTCATAAACACTGATAAACCTCCAGACTTGTTTATTGGTTGAAGGCCTTTCTCCCCGCCCCTCTACAAGACTGCCCATTCCTGTCTGGTGTATGTTATCTCCACACAACCCCATGTTAATGATGCACTCTGGGATCTTAAGCACAACAAATTTGTATCATATTGCAAAAATTGGATTCTTAACATGTCACACAAATTGCATAAAATGGGATGATATCACACAAATGTGTGGGGTGGCAGGTAGCCTAGTGGTTAGTGTTGGACTAACAACCGAAAGGTTGCAAGATCAAATCCCTCAGCTGACAAGATACACATCTGTTGTTCTGCCCCTAACTGGTAAAAAAAAAATTCAATTCATAACATATCACATGAACTGGATGACATGGTAAACAAAAAATGGGGACCAGTTTTGGCTTGTGAGCACCACTTTCAAAACAAGTGGCTGAAATTATACAAAAGTTTGAGATTGCATCTTTAACCCTGCAGCACCTTACTCTCCCTCTCTCCACTGTCTTTTTATTCTCTTTTAGTTGTTCTTACCCCCATTGGTTCACACAGGTGTTCCGTATCTATTTGCATCAACACAAACATGGCCTTAACTACACGAGGACACTCACTTGCAGTGTCGATCTTCTGATGATTTGTTCATCACGCTGGGCTGCTGCCAGAGCTGTGCTTTCAGCCTCTTCAACATTGTCATGACTGTCTGTTGCTGGTCCCCTTAGATTAGAAGATCACAACAATTCTTCCGTAGAACAGTGTCATCTTCTGTTCGCATGTTGTATGACCTTGGCTGTACTTCAGTACCTGTTCCTTTTTGTGTCCATGCGTTTGTTTCGTCTTTGTACCTCATGTTGTCAGCAGGTTGGAGTTCAGATAGGTTTCTTGTCCCTCTGTCATAGTAGAACTTTTGATTTGTTTTCGGTTGTTCTTTGAACTTCCTCACTTTCTCTCTGTCTTTCGTTTTCAGGAGGTTCTCCGTGATGGTCAGTTGGTCCTCAGTCTGCATCCCATGAGGAGGTGTGCTGGGAAAACCCCCAGTCAAGTGGCAACGTGCGGTAAACAAGCAGGCTCCTGTAGAAGTCAGTTCCACTGTCTTTTGCTTTGTACATCAGTCTCTCCACTGTCTGAACAGATTTCTCCACTAGTCCATTCGATTGTGGGAAGTGTGGACTTGATGTAGTGTGGACGAAGTCCCAGTCCTTGCCGAATTGTTTGAACTTTTGCATTAGAGAATTGCGGTCTAGTATCGCTGGAGACTTCACTTGCCACTCTGTGTCTGGAGAATATGGATGTCATACACGTTATGACAGTGTCTGAGGTGGTGGTGTTCAGCCTACAAACCTCTGGATACAGGGAGTAGTAGTTTGTAAGAACAAGGTCATCCATTCCATTAAATCAAATCAAATTTTATTTGTCACATGCACCGAATACAACAGGTGTAGACCTTACCGTGAAATGCTTACTTACAAGCCCTTAACCAACAATACTGTTCAAGAAATAGTGTTAAGAAAATATTTACTAAATAAACTAAAGTAAAAAATAAAATAAAATAAAAAGTAACACAATAAAATAAAAATAATGAGGCTATATACATGGGTACCGGTACCGAGTCAATTTGATAAATGTTTTACTTTTTGAGGATCTGAGGACCCATGCCAAATCTTTTCAGTCTCCTGAGGGGGAATAGGTGTTGTCGTGCCCTCTTCACAACTGTCTTGGTGTGTTTGGTCCATGATAGTTTGTTGGTGATGTGGACACCAAGGAACCCGCTCCACTACAGCCCCGTTGATGTTAACGGGGGCCTGTTCGGCTCTCCTTTTCCTGTATTCCATGATCAGCTCCTTTGTCTTGCTCACATTGAGGGAGAGGTTGTTGTCCTAGCACCACACTGCCAGGTCTCTGACCTCCTCCCTATAGGCTGTCTCAATGTTGTCGATGATCAGGCCTACCACTGTTGTGTCATCAGCAAACTTAATGATGTCATTGGAGTCGTACTTGGTCACGCAGTCATAGGTGACCAGGGATAGTAGAGAATAGAGAGAATAATAGTAGAGAGAATGATTTATTTCAGATTTTATTTCTTTCATCACATTCCCAGTGGTTCAGAAGTTTGCATACACTCAGTTAGTATTTGGTAGCATTACCTTTAAATTGTTTAACTTGGGTCAAACGTTTTGGGTAGCCTTCCACAAGCTTCCCACAATAAGTTGGCTGAATTTTGGCCCATTCCTCCTGACAGAGCTGGTGTATCTGAGTCAGGTTTGTAGGCCTCCTTGCTTGCACACGCTTTTTCAGTTCTGCCAACAAATCTTCTATAGGATTGGAGGTCAGGGCTTTGTGATGGCCACTCCAATACCTTGACTTTGTTGTCCTTAAGCCATTTTGCCACAATTTTGGATGTATGCTTGGGGTCATTGTCCAGTTGGAAGACCCATTTGTGACCAAGCTTTAATTTCCTGACTGATGTCTTGAGATGTTGCTTCAATATATCCACATAATTTTCCTGCCTCATGATGACATCTATTTTGTGAAGTGCACCAGACCCTCCTGTAGCAAAGCACCCCCACAACATGATGCTGCCACCTCCGTGCTTCACGGTTGGGATGGTGTTCTTCGGCTTGCAAGCGTCCCCCTTTTTCCTCCAAACATAACGATGGTCATTATGGTCAAACAATTCTATTTTTGTTTCATCAGACCAGAGGACAATTCTCCAAAAAGTATGATCTGTCCCCATGTGCAGCTGCAAACCGTAGTCTGGCTTTTTTATGGCGGTTTTGTAGCAGTGACTTCTCCTTGCTGAGCAGCCTTTCAGGTTATGTCAATATAGGACTCGTTTTACTGTGGATATAGATACTTTTGTACTTGTTTCCTCCAGCATCTTCACAAGGTCCTTTGCTGTTGTTCTGGGATTGATTTGCACTTTTTGCACCAAAACACGTTCATCTCTAGGAGACAGAACCCGTCTCCTTTCTGAGAGGTATGACGGCTGCGCGGTCCCATGGTGTTTGTACTTGCGTACTATTGTTTGTACAGCTGAACATGGTACCTTCAGGCATTTGGAAATTGCCCACAAGGATGAACCAGACTTGTGGAGGTCTACAATTTATTTTCTGAGGTCTTGGCTGATTTCTTTTGATTTTCCCATGATGTCAAGCAAAATGGCACTGAGTTTGAAGGTAGGCCTTGAAATACATCCACAGGTACCCCTCCAATTGACTCAAATGATGTCAATTAGCCTATCAGAAGCTTCTAAAGCCATCACATCATTTTCTGGAATTGTCCAAGCTGTTTAAAGGCACAGTCAACTTAGTGTATGCAAACCTCTGACCCACTGGAATTGTGATACAGTGAATTATAAATGAAATAATTTGTCTGTAAACAATTGTTGGAAAAATGACTTGTGTCATGGACAAAGTAGATGTCCTAACCAACTTGCCAAAACTATAGTTTGTTAATTAACAATACATTTGTGGAGTGGTTGAAAAAGTAGTTTTAGTGACTCCAACCTAAGTGTATGTAAACTTCCGACTTCAACTGTAGGTATTACAGACTCGGTCAGTGCAGACACTTGCCAGTTGGTCCACGCATGCATTGAGTACACGTCCTGGTAATCCATCTGGCCCCTCGGCTTTGTGAATGTTGACCTATTTAAAGGTCTTGCTCACATTGGCTACAGAGAGCGTGATCACACAGTTTTCCGGAACATTTGGTGCTCTCATGCATGCTTCAGTGTTGCTTGCCTTGAAACAAGCATAAAAGGCACTGGGCAGCTTGCGTCTGGGTTTCACTTTGTAATCTGTAATAATTTGCAAGCCCCTCAACTACTGTCAGCTCAGCTCAGCAGTTCCAGTTTTCGGTTAAGTCTTGTGAGCAGTCTTGTTTCATGTTAGACCATCCGTTGATTATTATTTTCTTCATGTTTCAGTGTCTTTTTCTGTCTCAGTCCCTATGTTTCCATCTTCCATCTGCGACTGGCAATGCTGTTGTGATCATGTCCACTTCTGCTCTCACTTCTTCGTCTGCTTTGGTACTCGCTGGCGCCTTCGGGTCCACAGAAATAGTGTCTGCTGTGTGCATCATCTTTCCTGGAGTGTATGCTACATTCATAGCATAGCGTTGTAGTTCGATCATCATTCTTTGGACTCCCAGCAGACAGTCATTCAGTGGTTTTTGAAACAGCGGAATCAGTAGTTTGTGATCTGTTTCAACGCTGATCACTTGTCCTGACACAAACTGATGGAATCTCTCACAAGCATATTTCAATTTGAGTGCATCTCAGGGTGGGTCATTGAACCAGATGCACATGCCATTGGTTGCCAGTTGTTGTCGTACTTCTGCAATAGAACAGTCCACTCTGTGATACATCTGATGATATCTTGATGGGTCTCGCTGGGTCGTAAAATCTCAAGACTGGTTTCTCTGTCAGCTGTTATTTCAAGTTGTTTAATGCGGTCTCATGTTCATGGTTCCATTCCATTTTCTTTTCCGTCAGTCTTCTCAGTGGAGCAATCTTCTCTGAGAGGTTGGGTGTGAATTTTCCCAAGTACTTGACCATCCCATTAAACCTCTGGGCATCCTTTTTGCTTTATTGCTTTGGCATGTTATCCACAGCAGATATTTTTCTTGGGTCAGGTCTGATGCCTTCACTGCTGATGATGTCTCCAACGAAAGTGAACTCCGTTACACCAAGCTGGCATTTCTCTTTGTTCAGTTTCAAGTTTGCGTCATGCTCTGCTTTCGATGTCCCCCATACAGTAATGTCATCCATCGACATGTCCATGCCTTCAATGTGGTCGTAGATCAGATGTATGGTTTTGTGATAAACTTCAGGAGCTGAGGCAATGCCAAATGGTAATCTCAGGAACCTGTATCTGCCATAAGGGGTATTGAATGTACATAATTTAGAGCTGGCCTCGTCTAACTGCCACGAGTATCATTCCTGCACATGCTTTATCCTGCCCAGGCATGGTAATCAATCTAGCAAACACAATTTTCTTATATCATTACAAATATCGAAATATATTCTTGATTTGACCGAGTTCTAATTGCGCATGCCTCTTTGCGAATGAGTGGAATCATGCACAGTGGATTGTTTATTATGTTCGCCTGCGTCCCCCGGATTTGCCTCCCAGATTAGCCTTTTTAGTAGCACATTCACCCCCACTCAAATGGTAAACTTGGTCTTCTCGAGGCACAGGCCGAGGGCCTGAGACATGAAACGAACTACACCAGCTCGTATCCGGCTCACTAGAGAAGTAGGCAAAACTAAAGACGCTGCTGACAATGTATATGCGAGATGCCAGACCAAAGGCAATTTAAAACAGTCCTGCGACTCCTACCATGTCTACAGACATCCCCCAAACAAACAAAAAACAACTCTTGGAGAATGAGTGCACAAATGGTAGTCGCTTTTAGATACAGTATGTCAGTCAGTCAGTCAGGTGGCTATAGCTGCCGGCAGAGACTTCTATTGCAGTAACGATGAAGGCCTCTGGCTAGTATTACTTAGCCAGCTAGAAGGGTGAAGTAAGAAACTAACGTTAAATGGAGCCTACCTCAGCAAGAGCAAAAAAGTTCTCATAATAATTTTGCTTTACAGAGAATGGGCTACTAAGACAGACAGTGATGTTGCGCTCAGTGGGGAGGCTGAGGCAGGCTGCAATGCATGCAGGAGGAAGCAGAGACAGCGAGAGAGGAAGCAAGGAAAGCGAGAGGTTAGTCCAGTGGTTCCCAAACTTGGGGTTGGAGCCCCGTGTGTGGTCCCCTGAGAAGACGTGCAATAATCTTATCAAACAGGTTAGGAACTTAGAGAAACAACATACAATTGAAGTCGGAAGTTTACATACACCTAGGTTGGAGTCATTAAAACTCCTTTTTCAACCACTCCACAAATTTCTTGTTAACAAACTATAGTTTTGGCAAGTCGCTTAGGACATCTACTTTGTGCATTACACAAGTCATTTTTCCAACAGTTGTTTACAGACAGGTTATTTCACTTATAATTCACTGTATCACAATTCCAGTGGGTCAGACGTTTACATACACTAAGTTGACTGTGCCTTTAAACAGCTTGGTAAATTCCAGAAAATGATGTCATGGCTTTAGAAGCTTCCGATAGGCTAATTGACATCATTTGAGTCAATTGGAGGTGTACCTGTGGATGTATTTCAAGGCCTACCTTCAAACGTAGTGCCTCTTTGCTTGACATCATGGGAAAATCAAAAGAAATCAGCCAAGACCTCAGAAAATAAATTGTAGACCTCCACAAGTGATGGTTCATCCTTGTGAGCAATTTCCAAATGCCTGAAGGTACCACGTTCATCTGTATAAACAATAGTACGCAAATATATACACCATGGGACCACGCAGCCGTCATACCGCTCAGGAAGGAGACGGGTTCGGTCTCCTAGAGATGAACGTACTTTGATGCGAAAAGTGCAAATCAATCCCAGAACAACTGCAAAGGACATTGTGAAGATGCTGGAGGGAACAGGTACAAAATTATCTATATCCACAGTAATACGAGTCCTATATCGACATATTCTGAAAGGCCGCTCAGCAAGGAGAAGCCACTGCTCCAAAACCACCATAAAAAAGCCAGACTACGGTTTGCAGCTGCACATGGGGACAAATATCGTACTTTTTGGAGAAATGTCCTCTGGTCTGATGAAACAAAAATAGAACTGTTTGGCCATAATGACCATCGTTATGTTTGGAGGAAAAAGGGAGAGGCTTGCAAGCCGAAGAACACCATCCCAACCGTGAAGCACGGGGGTGGCAGCGTCATGTTGTGGGGGTGCTTTGCTACAGGAGGGACTGGTGCACTTCACAAAATAGATGGCATCATGAGGCATGGAAATGATGTGGATATATTGAAGCAACATCTCAAGACATCAGTCAGAAAGTTAAAGCTTGGTCGCAAATGGGTCTTCCAAATGGAAAATGACCCCAAGCATACTTCCAAAGTTGTGGCAAAATGGCTTAAGGACAACAAAGTCAAGGTATTGGAGTGGCCATCACAGAGCCCTGACCTCAGTCCCATAGAAAATTTGTGGGCAGAACTGAAAAAGCATGTGTGAGCAAGGTGGCCTACAAACCTGACTCAGTTACAGCAGCTCTGTCAGGAGGAATGGGCCAAAATTCACACAACTTAATGTAGGAAGCTTGTGGAAGGCTACCCAAAACGTTTGACCAAAGTTAAACAATTTAAAGGCAATGCTACCAAATACTAATTGAGTGTATGTAAACTTCTGACCCACTGGGAATGTGATGAAAGAAATAAAAGCTGAAATAAATAATCCTCTCTACTATTATTCTAACATTTCACATTCTTAATATAAAGTGGTGATCCTAACTGACCTAAGACAGGGAATTTTTACTAGGATTGAATGTCAGGAATTGTGAAAAACTGAGTTTAAATGTATTTGGCTGAGATGTATGTAAACTTCCGACTTCAACTGTATGTTACAATATGAACACATCCACATGGCCTATCTTCCCTATTGGCCTACATTAAAATTATAGCAAAATGCAAACAATACAGTTCTGTAAAAAGGTCATATGTTTTAGTTTATATCGGTGGTTGTTTGTCTTATCCATTACCAAACTTTTGTTTTACCTCTACATCACTGATATTAATACAGAATTGTAAGTAATATTCGAATAATTCATGTTAATGTGATAATATGATCATCTGTGTGCTCCATTTTGCATTTTGATGTCTGTTTGTGCGGAGCTCTGCCTCCCACTCACTAATACTCTAACCCTGGTTACGGCCCTGGACACAAACACACACGAACAACAAGTGCAAATTCTCCCTCTCATTCTCCCTCGCATACACACTCACACTCAATCACTCACAGCCTTTATGACCTAGACCAGGTGACATTGTATGAGTCAGTGCTCCCTCTAGTAAGATAGTTAATTTGAGAATAATCCAGACTCCTATACTGATGCAATTCCCCTGATCCAGCAAACAATTAAAGTATTACTGACTTAACAAGGGGGCGAGGCACATCTAGTGAGAGAGCAAGAGATCAGATTGGACTGTGTAGTTTCCTAAGTCATTTGGCTTGACATTTCAAACACCCTGCTACTTGATCACTTTATTTAGCCCATCCATCTAGATCTCGTTCCATCCATTTACATGTTGATCTCTGTCTGCCTGATCTCTCTCTGTTCATCTCTCTCTTTGTCCATTTAAAAGTCTCTCTGTTCATCTACCCGTCTCTTCTTTCCATCCTTCTTTCCATCTGGGTCAGTCTGTCTTCAACCTGTCTCTCTCTCTCGCCGTCTTGTCTCGCTCAGTCTGGTTATCTACTGTATCTTATTTACCCAGTCTGTCTCTCTGTTTAACTCTGTTTGTCTGTCTCTCTGTTTAACTCGGTCTGTCCTCTTGTCTATCTGTCCCTCTGGCTTTGCCCCACCCCCTCTCTGTCCTGTTGTCTCACTGCCCCTCATATCAAACTATCTGTCTTCCTGGCTATGTCCTATTATTTATTCACCTCTCTGTCACGCTCTCTCTCTCTTTGCCATGCGGACAGCCTCCCACAGATCTACGCCTGGATCAGCATCTTTGTGTTGGCACTCCATTGTCTCCCTGCACCATGTGTTTCCATTTGTCAAACAGAGTGTCCGTGCTCCTGTATGAACTCCCCCCCAACCCTGTCACATGAGCCCTGTCCCCCTGTTTCCTGGGAATAGCGCACCCTAACATCAACAACTGATCCAGCACAACCATTTACAAAGAGAGGGGGAGAGGGGTGTTAAAGACATGCTCTGGTACTTTGGCAAATAAGAAAATATTTTATAGACCTCCCGATTTGGGATGTGTCAATGTGTAGTTGATACATACATAATCTATGAGCAGAATTACTGTCTTACCTCAATTAGCCACAAAATCGCTAATTTGAACCTGACTGTTTTCTTGAAAAACAGAAATACCAGGTGCATCCTGTTTCCATTGATCATCCTTGAGATGTTTCTACAACTTGATTGGAGTCCACCTGTGGTAAATTCAATTGATTGGACATGATGTGGAAAGGCATACACCTGTGCATGTCAGAGCATAAACCAAGCCATGAGGCCGAAGGGATTGTCTGTAGAGACAAGATTGTGTCGAGGCACAGATCTGGGGAAGGGTTCCAAAAAATGTCTGCAGCATTGAAGGTCCACAGTGGCCTCCATCATTCTTAAATGGGAGAAGTTTGGAACCACCAAGACTCTTCCTAGAGCTGGCCGCCCGGCCATACGGGGGAGAAAGGCGTTGGTGAGGGAGGTGACCAAGAACCCGATGGTCACTCTGACAGAGCTCTAGAGTTCCTCTGTGGAGATGGAGAACCTTCCATAAGGACAACCATCTCTATAGCACTCCACCAATCAGGCCTTTATGGTCGATTGCCCAGACGGAAGCCACTCCTCAGTTAAAGGCACATGACAGCCTGTTTGGAGTTTGCCAAAAGGCATCTAAAGACTCTCAGACCATGACAAACAAGATTCTCTGTTCTGATAAAACCAAGATTGAATTCTTTGGCCTGAATGCCAAGCGTCACGTCTGGAGAAAACCCGGCACCATCCCTACGGTGAAGCATGGTGGTGGCAGCATCATGCTGTGGGGATATTTTTCAGCGGCAAGGACTGGGAGACTAGTCAGGATCAAGGCAAAGATGAACGGAGCAAAGTACAAAGAGATCCTTGATGAAAACCTGCTCCAGAGCGCTCAAGACTACAGACTGGGGCGCAGGTTCACCTTCAAACAGGACAATGACCCTAGGCAAACAGCCAAGACAAAGCAGGCTTCGGGACAAGTCACTGAACGTTCTTGAGTGGCCCACCCAGAGCCCGGATTTGAACCCGACCGAACATCTCTGGAGAGACCTGAAAAAAGTTGTGCAGCAACGCTCCCCATCCAACCTGACAGAGCTTGAGAGGATCTGCAGAGAAGAATGGGAGAAACTCCCCAAATACAGGTGTGCCAAGCTTGTAGCATCATACCCAAGACCCAAGGCTGTAATTGCTGATAAAGGTGCTTCAACAAAGTACTGAGTAGAAGGTCTGAATACTTATATAGATGTGATATTTTTTATTTTTTATTAAAGTAGCAAAAATGTCTAAAAATCTGATTTTGCTTTGTCATTATGGGGTATTGTGTGTAGATTGATGAGGAAAATGTATTTAGAATACGGCTGTAATGTAACAAAGGCACTGTAGGATGTCTACATGTTGCATACAGAACTCTAGACTACACCAGCTGTTACTGGCCCAAGTAAGCAGTGACCTGCAGAGACAGAAGGCAATGAAGAGAGAGAGAGAAAGAGATACATTTTTTTAACTAGACTGGGGACAAGATGTAATAAGTAAAAAAAATGAGAGGAAACAAAAAAGCATAAGGTAAAGATAAAGGGGAGAAAGTGCAAGAGAAGAGAGAGAGAGAAGGGGTGCCATGATAGAGAGAAGGGACAAACTGTTGAACAACCAATAGAGTCTAAGTCAGGCTGCCTTGAGAGTTTTGGAGAGGAGGAAAGGTGCAGCGTGAGAAAAGGAGGGAGGAAGAGAGAGAGAGTGTGAGAGAACCGATAGCGGAAGGTCAAACTGTTTGGCCAAATTGTGTTTTAAGGTATGGAGAGGTAGAGTGGTAAAGAGAGAGGAAGCCAGGGAGAGGAGGCAGAGAGTGAGAGATGTAGAGAGGGAGGGAGGAAGCCAGGGAGAGAGTGAGGCAGAGAGGGAGAGAAGTAGAGAGGGAGGGAGGGAGCCAAGGAGAGAGGGAGGCAGAGAGGGAGAGAAGTAGAGAGGGGGGAGGGAGGGAGCCAGGGAGAGAGGGAGGCAGAGTGGGAGAGAAGTAGAGATGGGGAGGGAGGGAGTCAGGGTGGCAGTATAGCCCCCAGAGCTGATGATGTATGTGTTATGTAAATAGATGGGCCTGGGGACTATTTATAAAGTCATCTGGAGTGGCCCTTAGCTGGGGTTAGCACAGACCTCCCTTCCTGACACACACATACACACTCCCATGCACGCATGCACACACAAACACACAAGGACATACATGCACACACACACAAATTAACGCACGCACTCATGCACGCTGAGGATTTGTAGTTTTTCTATTTGTGTTAATTGGTAAACAATTCAGTCTGCCCACTATCAACCAATAAATGCTGCTACGTAACTGGTAGCATTGGCTTTGCATTCAATTAGGGGTCAAGTCAACATAGGCTACTGACAGGCTAACAGCATGGCATGGTTGGGTCTGTGGGCTATTAGGGTAACATTCAGGTAGGTCATTTTTCATCTGTTGGTATCATTCTCAGTGACAGAAATGGGACAGGTCCAGAGTTCCTTCTAAAGCTAGGAGGTGATCACTTTTGTCACATGCAGTGGTCTGACGTTTTGTGTCTGCTGCAGGGTTTAGTTATTGTACTCAGAGGGACAGTTAAGCAGGTCAAGGTCAAGGGTCAAGGAGGCAGATCTCTCCACAGCAGGTTATTATGTTCGTCAGTTGTTGCTAAGGCAGTGACACAACTTTAAAAGGAGCTTGTCCTGTAGTTAGGTGTTAGGGTCAGTTTTTGCTAACATCAGCAGTGTAATGATGGTGCCTGATTGACCTGCTTCTAATGAAACACCCTGATAAGCTCTTATTCCTAACGTGGGTGAAGAGGGCAGATAGGGGCCATATGAGATTGAATACTGAGCTTGGAACAGCCTCCGGGGTATTAGGTATTATTTATTGCTAATGGTAGCCAAGTGTGTGTGTGTGTGTGTGTGTGTGTGTGTGTGTGTGTGTGTGTGTGTGTGTGTGTGTGTGTGTGTGTGTGTGTGTGTGTGTGTGTGTGTGTGTGTGTGTGTGTGTGTGTGTGTGTGTGGTGTTTGGGGAGTGGAGGAGGGGTGGAGATGTAAAGTTGGATTCAATCCACATCTTTAGTTCCAGTACTGGCTTCATCCTGTCTTAAAGGTCCAATGCAGCTGTTTTTATGTCAATATCAAATCATTTCTGGGTAACAATTCAATACCTTACTGTGATTGTTTTCAATGATCTCAGTGATCACTGTCCTACTGCATTTATTAGCGATACCAAACAGATTAACACTGATCCTCGTATAATCATGAAGAGAAATGTTTTAAATTCCAACAAGCTTTCTTCATGATGTATTACTCTGACTTGTCCTCTATCAACTACAGTGCCTTGCAAAACTATTCACCCCCCTTGGCGTTTTTCCTATTTTGTTGAATAACAACCTGTAATTGAAATAGATTTTTATTTGGATTTCATGTAATGGACATGTACAAAATAGTCCAAATTGGTCAAGTGAAATGAATAAAATAACTTGTTTAAAAATGTAAAACGGAGAAGTGGTGCGTGCATATGTATTCACCCCCTTTGCTATGAAGCCCCCAAATAAGAAGTCACATAATTAGTTAAATTGCACACAGGTGGACTTTATTTAAGTGACATGATCTTTCACATGATCTCAGTATATATACACCTGTTCTGAAAGGCCCCAGAGTCTGCAACACGACTAAGCAAGAGGCACCACCAAGCAAGCGGCACTATGAAGACCAAGGAGCTCTCCAAACAGGTCAGGGACAAAGTTGTGGAGTACAGCTCAGGTTTGGGTTATAAAAAAATATCAGAAACTTTGAACATCCCACGGAGCACCATTAAATCCATTATTAAAAAATGGAAAGAATATGGCACCAGAACAAACCTGCCAAGAGAGGGCCGCCCACCAAAACACACGGACCAGGCAAGGAGGGCATTAATCAAAGAGGCAACAAAGAGACCAAAGATAACCCTGAAGGAGCTGCAAAGCTCCACAGCGGAGATTGGAGTATCTGTCCATAGGACCACTTTAAGCCTTACACTCCACAGAGCTGGGCTTTATGGAAGAGTGGCCAGTAGCCATTGCTTAAATAAAAAAAATTGCAAACACGTTTGGTGTTCACAAAAAAGGCATATGGGAGACTCCCCAAACATATGGAAGAAGGTACTCTGGTCAGATGAGACTAAAATTGAGCTTTTTAGCCATCAAGGAAAACGCTGTCTTTGGCGCAAACCCAACACCTCTCATCACCCCGAGAACACCATACCCACAGTGAAGCATGGTGGTGGCAGCATCGTACTGTGGGGATGATTTTCATCGGCAGGGACTGGGAAACTGGTCACAATTGAAGGAATGGTGGATGGCGCTAAATACAGGGAAATTCTTGAGGGAAACCTGTTTCAGTCTTCCAGAGGACTGGACAATGACCCTAAGCATACTGCTAAAGCAACACTCGAGTGGTTTAAGGGGAAACATTGAAATGTTTTGGAATGGCCTAGTCAAATCCCAGACCTCAATCCAATTGAGAATCTGTGGTATGACTTAAAGAATGCTGTACACCAGCGGAACCCATCCAACGGAGCTGGAGCAGTTTTGCCTTGAAGAATGGGCATAAATCCCAGTGGCTAAATGTGCCAAGCTTATAGAGACATACCCCCAGAGACTTGCAGCTGTAATTGGTAGAAAAGGTGGCTCTACAAAGTATTGACTTTGGGGGGGTGAATAGTTATGCACGCTCAAGTTTTCAGTTTTTTTTGTTATTTCTTGTTTGTTTCACAATAAAAGTATTTTACATCTTAATAGTGGTAGGCATGTGTAAATCAAATGATACAACCCCCCCCCCCCCCAAAAAAAACTATTTTAATTCAAGGTTGTAAGGCAACAAAATAGGAAAAATTCCAAGGCCTGGGCCAAGGCTGGGTCAAGGATAGAAAAAATGACTCTGTAGCTGATTTGCAGCTTTTCAGGCAATTGGGAAATGGATGCACTTTCGCAAATTAGGCCAGCTAAATCTATCTTCTGTCTAAGCTCCATCTCAGACTACTGGTGATCCGTCTACATGTTGGAAAACAGCTCATGCGCTGAAGAGTGGAAATCCCTCTCCTTCCCTGCCTAAGCAAATTGTGTCAGACTCTGGGATCATTACTAAGAAAAGTGAGATGTGATGCTTTTAATCATTTTATCCCGGCAGGCTTTTTATTGTAAAAAAATGGTGGTTTAATTGGCCCTGGTCAGTCAGTCGACTGCCTGCCCCTCTCCCCACCTCTAGTTGTCTCAATGGAAGTTCTGGCAACTTCTAATGAATCTTTGTTTTCATTTCAACAACTTTCTACTTTCGATGAGCTAGACACCTTAAGCAAGATTGAAGTAAAAAAACAAATTGGGGTCTGATTTGCTTGATCCTTTCTTGCTGCAGATTTCTGCTCCTCTGATTGCAGAATATTTAATATATTTTTAACCTTCAAATTATTTCTGGTACCATCCCCAGGGTTTGGAAAGGTGGTGGTGACCTGTGTGACTTAAGTAATTATCACCCCACTTCCTAACTCTCTTGCCTAGCACAAATTATAAAATCCTTGGTAAATACTCAACTTAGATCCCTTTTAACTATGAAATGTATTCTAAAATGAACACCAGTCAGGTAGGTTTCGGACCTGGTCATAGCACCATTTCCGCTATTTCTTTGGCTAACTGATGCTCTTAATTGTTTGGATAAGAAGAAACACTGCGGCCCTTTTTATTGATATGTCTAAATCCTTCGACACAATTACTTACTCAAAGGCTTTCATCAATTGGCCTGGACCAGGCTGCGTGTAGCTGGTTTGGAAATTATTTAAAGGACAGAACAGTGTGTATTTACTGATGGTGTTAAATCAGGTTTTCTGGACGTAACAAAGCGTGTCCCACAGAGATCGATTCTTGGTCCAGTTCTTTTCACTATTTAGATGAACAATATTAGTTTATCTGTACAAAAAATTAAGAAATTACTTTCACCTGTATGCAGCTGACACTGTGGTGAACGCTTTTGCCCCCACAGCTGACCAGCCTCTGTCAATGCTTCAATCTGTCTTTATTGCCATGTAGAAGGCCTTTGTTGTACTGACATTGGTAATTAATGCAGGTAAAACCAAGTATATGTTATTTTCCAAAATGTATCTGATGCATACGTACTTTGGATGGTGCCCACATTGATCGTGTCCCTGCTTATGACTATCTGGGTAACTGGATTGATGAAAAGCTATCGTTCAAAAAGCATGTTGATGAGTTAGTTAAGAAATTCATTATTATTTCAATAATTATTAGGCTTCATCTACAGGAACAGGTCCGGTCTTGGGTTAAATAGCAGAAAACAAATAATCCAGTCAACATTTATTCCGGTTATTGACTATGGCAATATCTAATGAATCCAGCTGCCACTCTATTGTACACAGTTTATCATAGCGCATTGCACTTTATTACGATGATAGGTTCAGTACACGTCATTGCATTTTGTATCAGAAAGTTGGCTGGCCCTCTTTGAAGTCTCATAGATCAATGCATAGATGCGGTAAAAAGGTCAATCGAAATCGAACAAAACAATGGAATTACTATGGAATCGTGTGGGGGAAAGGGCCGTGGAAGAAAGATCCCGAATTTCCTCATTGCTCCCCAGCAAAATTAGCCTACATTTAGGCTATTGTGTAAATGACATCTCACACTATGTTGGGGTAAAAATCAGAGTATAAAGCTTGTATGGATGCCAACCCCAACACATGTTCATGTCATCGTCACCAATCAACTTCATTACAGTTACAAATGACTTTGACTACCACCACCGATTTCTGTATACTAGCTACGCTAACCAGCTTATAAGAATAGGAGTTAGCATTTAGCAGTCACTTCTTCTGAACCTGAAAAGGGACTTCTAAATGTTATGCAGCAAAAACAAACAAATATATCCAAATCGGACTTAAGTAACCATATTGTGGGCCTGTTACAATATATAAATCATGACGAATTTGACCAATATCCACTTTGTTAGTTCAGATTTTTTGATTGTGCGCCAATCTGGTCTGCTTTCCATTGACTCCTTTACCGCATCTATTGAGCTCTTTCAGTCTATAAAGCACTCTTGCATTAACTTCTGCCATACCTTACCAACCTTCAGACGTATAAATTACCAGACCCAGACTCAGGGATAGCTAACCTCTTTTTTTGTCCTCTCATGGAAAACGATCTCCAAAAGTCCTTAAAGTTGCCACATTTGGTGCCTCCAAGAAAATTCAGTCGGATGTAAGAGGACCTTTTTTACTGAAGAATGTGTTTGTTGATTGCTTTCGTGTTTTGTGTTCGCTTTTCATGTTTTGATGTGTATATAGATATGTATAGTTAAACTGTTGTTTATTGATGTGTATATAGATATGTATAGTGAAAAAGTTGTTTATTGATGTGTATATAGATATGTATAGTAAAACTGTTGTTTATTGATGTGTATATAGATATGTATAGTGAAACTGTTGTTTATTGATGTGTATATAGATATGTATAGTGAAAAAGTTGTTTATTGATGTGTATATAGATATGTATAGTAAAACTGTTGTTTATTGATGTGTATATAGATATGTATAGTGAAACTGTTGTTTATTGATGTGTATATAGATATGTATAGTGAAAAAGTTGTTTATTGATGTGTATATAGATATGTATAGTAAAACTGTTGTTTATTAATGCGTATATAGATATGTATAGTGAAACTGTTGTTTATTGTTGTGTTGTTTATTGATGTGTTTGACAGATCATCCTTGTAAATAAGAATTTGTTCTTAATTGACTTACTTGTATAAATAAAGGTGATATTTAAAAAAATGTAAACAGTCAAAAAGAAACAAAAATAGCTTCTTAGCAAAGAGCCATTTCTGGGTGGGGAGGCGACACTGAAAAAGCTGTTATTGGCAGAGAGGTTTAGACTGCACATCAATCAACATTTTTGTAAATGTGACAGATACAACCAGCTAGCTAATTGTTAACTGGAGAGCCTTGGCAGGTAGATACAAAAAAAAGCACATAAAAATTCTACATTTTTTGGAAAGTATACCCTTGACTTTTTCAACATTTTGTTACATTACAGCCTTATTCTAAAATGTATTAAATTGTTTGTTTTTCTCATCAATCTACACACAATACCGCATAAGGATAAAACAAAAACTGTTTTTTAGAAATTCCAAAAAATGGAACATAAGTATTCATCTACATAAGTATTCAGACCCTTTACTCAGTACTTTGTTGACGCACCTTTGGCAGCGATTACAGCCTCGAGTCTTCTTGGGTATGATGCTACAAGCTTGGAACACCAGTATTTGGGGAGTTTCTCCCATTCTTCTCTGCAGATCCTCTCAAACTCTGTCAGGTTGGATGGGGAGTGTTGCTGCACAGCAATTTTCAGGTCTCTCCAGAGATGTTCAATCTAGTTCAAGTCCGGGCTCTGGGTGGGCCACTCAAGAACATTCAAAGACTTGTCCCAAAGCCACTCCTGCTTTGTCTTGGCTGTGTGCTTAGGGTCATTGTCCTGTTAGAAGGTGAATCTTCACCCTCGTTTGAGGTCCTGAGCACTCTGGAGCAGGTTTTCATCAAGGATCTCTCTGTACTTTGCCTCAATCCTGACTAGTCTGCCAGTCTCTGCTGCTGAAAAACATCCCCACAACATGATGCTGCCACCATGCTTCACTGTAGGGATGGTGCCGGGTTTCCTCCAGGCGTGACGCTTGGAATTCAGGCCAGAGTTCAATCTTGATTTCATCAGACCAGAGAATCTTGTTTCTCATGGTCTGAGAGTCTTTAGATGCCTTTTGGCAAACTCCAAGTGGGCTGTCATATGCATTTTACTGAGGAGTGGCTTCCGTCTGGCCACGCTACCATAAAGGCCTGATTAGTGGAGTGCTGTAGAGATGGTTGTCCTTCTGGAAAGTTCTCCCATCTCCACAGAGGAACTCTAGAGCTCTGTCAGAGTGACCATCGGGTTCTTGGTCACCTCCCTGACTAAGGCTCTTCTCCTCCGACTGCTCAGTTTGGCCGGGCGGCCAGCTCTAGGAAGAGTCTTAGTGGTTCCAAATTTCATCCATTTAAGAATTATGATGGCCACCGTGTTCTTGGGGACCTTCAATGCTGCAGACATTTTTTGGTACTCTTCCCCAGATCTGTGCCTCGACACAATCCTGTCTCTGAGCTCCATGGACAATTCCTTCGGCTCGTGGCTTGATTTTTGCTCTGACATGCACTGTCAACTGTGGGACCTTATATAGACAGGTGTGTGCCTTTCCAAATCATGTCCAATCAATTGAATTTACCACAGATGGACTCCAATAACGTTGTAGAAACATCTCAAGGATGATCAATGGAAACAGGATGCACCTGAGCTCAATTTCGAGTCTCATAGCAAAGGATGTGAATACTTATGTAAATAAGGTATTTCTGGTTTTGCTTATTATAGATTTGCCCCAAAACAATTCAACCTGTTTTTGCTTTGTCATTATGGGGTAGTGTGTGTACATTGCTGAGGATTTTTAACAAAATATGGAAAAAGTAAAGGAGTCTGAATACTTTCCTGAAGGCTCTGTAAATGATGTTGACAATGTTCCACAGGGATGCTGGCCCATGTTGACTCCAGTGCTTCTCACAGTTGTGTCAAGTAGGCTGGATGACCTTTGGGTGGTAGACCATTCTTGATACACACAGGAAACTATTGAGCTTGAAAAACCCAGCAGCATTGCAGTTCTTGACACACCCAAACCGGTGCGCCTGGCACCTACTACCATAACCCGTTCAAAAGCACTTAAATATTTTGTATTGCCCATTCATCCTTTGAATGGCACACATTCACAATCCATGTCTCAATGTCCAAAGGCTTAAAAATCCTTATTTAACCTGTCTCCTCCCCTTCATATACACTGATTAAAGTGGATTTAACAAGTGGCATCAATAAGGGATCATCTTTCACCTGGATTCACCTGGTCAGTCTATGTCATGGAAAGAGCAGGTGTTCTTAATGTTTTGTATACTCAGTGTATATGTCATGACTTCCGCCGAAGTCGATTCCTCTCCTTGTTCGGGCGGCGCTCAGCGGTCGACGTCGCCGGTCTTCTAGCCATCGCCGATCCACTTTTCATTTTCCATTGGTTTTGTCTATGTTTCCCACACACCTGGTTTTCATTTCCCAATTACTGGTCATGTATTTAACCCTCTGTTTCCCCATGTCTTTGTGTGTGTTTGTTTATTGTTAGGGTCGGTACGTTTCCAGCTGGTTTGTTCCGGGTGCTGTGTTCACGTGTGTTGTATGGCAACCATTATTGTTCACACATTGGTTTTGTTACTTTGTGCTATTTTCTATAGTAAAGTGCATTGTTCACTCATCTCTGCTCTCCTGCGCCTGACTTCATGCACCAGCTACACCCACCGCCTGACAGTATATTATATTTAATGAATTATAAACATTTGGGATTTTGGTAACCAAACATTCTAAATTAATTCCCATATGTTGGGATTAACAGTAACTTCACTGATGAATATATATTTCACGGGGTGTAACGGGCGTCGTATAGAGGGGACCAAGGCGCAGCGTGTTGAGTGCTCATATTTAAGTTAAATGAAATGAAACACCTAGACAATGAAACAAAACAGTTCTGTCAGGTTACCTAAACAAAACAGATTACAACTACCCATGAAAACCAAGTGGGAAAAAGGCTGCCTAAGTATGGCTTCCAATCAGAGTTAACGATAGACAGCTGCCTCTGATTGGAAACCATACCCGGCCAAAACATAGAACCAAAACACATAGAATGCCCACCCCCTATCACACCCTGACCTAACTAAGCAGAGAAAAAACAACTCTCTTAGGTCAGAGCGTGACAGTACCCCCCCCAAAGGTGCGGACTCCCGGCCGCAAACCTGAACCTATAGGGGAGGGTCCGGGTGGGCATCTGTACTTGGCGGCGGCTCTGGTTCAGGGCGTAGCACCCCCACCGCCCGCTGATCCCCCGCTTCTGTGTGTCCGGAGGAACCAGACTGCGGATCATCGCCGGAGGCTTTGGAACGCCAACCGCCGCTGAAGACTCTGGGCTGAAGACTGCCGCTGAAGACTCTGGGCTGCAGACCGCCGCTGAAGATTCTGGGCTGCGGACCGCCGCTGAAGACTCTGGGCTGCGGACCGCTGCTGAAGACTCTGGGCTGCGGACCGTCGCTGGAGGCTCCGGACTGGGGACCGTAGCTGGAGGCTCCGGACTGGGGAGCGTCGCTGGAGGCTCCGGACTGGGGAGCGTCGCAGGAGGCTCCGGACTGGGGAGCGTCGCAGGAGGCTCCGGACTGGAGAGCGTCGCCGGAGGCTCCGGACTGGAGAGCGTCGTTGTAGGTTCCGGACTGAGGAAAGTCGCCGGAGGCTCCGGACTGGAGAGCGTCATTGTAGGTTCCGGACTAGGGACCGTTGCTGCAGGCTCCATGCCATGGATCATCAATACAGGTTCCGCGCCATGGATCATCACTGGAGGCTTCGTGCCATGGATCATCTTTACAGGCTCTGGGCCATGGATCATCCCTACAGCCTTCTTGCCATGGATTATCCCTACAGGCTCCGGACCATGGATAATCCCTACAGGCTTCTTGCCATGGGTTATCCCTACAGGCTCCGAACCATGGATTACCTCTGGAGTCTTCGTGCCATGGAACATCCCCACAGGCTCCGGGCCATGGATCATCACTGGAGGCTTCGTGCCATGGATCATCTCTACAGGCTTCGGATCATAGATTATCACTGGAGGCTTTTCTCGTGGAGCTGGAACAGGTCTCACCGGACTGGAGAGATGCACTGAGGACCGGGTGAGCAGAACTGGCACGGGGTAAACTGGACCGTGGAGGCGCACTGGAGGGAGATTGCGAGGAGCAGGCACTGGACGTACTGGGCTATGGAGGCGCACTGGACGGAGAGTGCGAGGAGCAGGCACCGGACATACTGGGCTATGGAGGTGCACTGGAGGGAGAGTGCTAGGAACAGACATGCTCCCCACGATAAGCACGAGGAGTTGGCTCAGGTCTCCCCCCTGGCCCAGCCAAACTACCCGTGTGCCCCCCCCAAACAATTTTTGGGGCTGCCTTACGTTCTTCCCCGGTAGGCTACGATACCTGTCCAAAACCTGGCCCCAAGTCCTTTCAATCCACTCCTCCATCGACCAAGTATCCATCTCTGCCCGGGCATGCCGCTTGATCCAATCGTGGTGGGTAGTTCTGTAACGTACGTCGTATAGAGGGGACCAAGGCGCAGCGTGTTGAGTGCTCATATTTAAGTTTAATGAAATGAAACACCTGGACAAAGAAACAAAACGACAGCCAACAGTTCTGTCAGGTTACCTAAACGAAACAGAAAACAACTACCCACGAAAACCAAGTGGGAAAAAGGCTGCCTAAGTATGGCTTCCAATCAGAGACAACAATAGACAGCTGCCTCTGATTGGAAACCATAGAACCAAAACACATAGAATGCCCACCCCCTATCACAACCTGACCTAACTAAACAGAGAAAAAACAGCTCTCTTAGGTCAGAGAGTGACACGGGGCATTGATAAACACTGACAAATTGACACAATTAAATAAATAGTGTGCAAGAATTGGTCAGTGGCAATAGTGGAGAGAGACGTGCCTATAGCGTATCTTCACCACACACCCCTCCCCTTATTCTGGTCTCAACATTTTAAATGATGCTCCAGACACGTTCCTCACACATAAGCAGTAACCGCAGAAACGTTGTCAAAACGTAGGAGCGTTCCCTTCAACTGAAATCATTGGGGTTCAGTATTTCTAACCATCCCCCTTAAAAGCACACACTACCCAAACTAATGGACATGTGACAGCAAGGCAGAATGGCTCATTCCAAACGAATACTGGGTACATGATGCATATTGATTAACATGATATGTCCATTTGGTGAATGTAGATTGGCGGAGCAAATAAAGGAATGACATGGCAGTTGCCTTGAGGCAGATGAACACTTCCCCCCTAAACACTGTCCACTAATCTTTTGGCAATGCGGTGGCCTGCCTTTGTTGAAGCAGGTAAGGGAGCATTCTCTCCCGAATGATGCACAGTGGACACTGGGGTTGTCTCCAGACCCCCCAGCAGTGACACAACTTCCATGCCACACTCAGGAACATTTTGCGGTGCAGTCATTTTCTCTCCATGCCTGGGAAAGGGTCAGAGCACACCCTCTCCTTTCCAGGCTCTGGAGCCTGGAACTAGGTCCTCTAGAGAAATGACCTAGTTCCCAAGGTGGAATTCCGAGTTGGATGACTATGTAAATAGATTTTTTCCCCAGTCGGAGCAGTAGTGTAGTGGTGCCTGGAGAAGTGGGTATACTCTAATATTGCAACAACAAAAAATCTAAACGGCCGCCAGGTGAAGGAAAGGCGCCCTGTGTGAAAAATTATATGAGAAACAGTGACATACACTCTGAATGACCTAAAATCATGAATCCCATATTGGTCTTTCACAGTCAGGCCAACCCAAGCTGTACTGGTCATATTGGTCTGTCACAGTCAGGCCAACCCAAGCTGTACTGTTCATATTGGTCTGTCACAGTCAGGCCAACCCAAGCTGTACTGTTCATATTGGTCTGTCACAGCCAGGCCAACCCAAGCTGTACTGTTCATATTGGTCTGTCACAGTCAGGCCAACCCAAGCTGTACTGTTCATATTGGTCTGTCACAGCCAGGCCAACCCAAGCTGTACTGTTCATATTGGTCTGTCACAGTCAGGCCAACCCAAGCTGTACTGGTCATATTGGTCTGTCACAGTCAGGCCAACCCAAGCTGTACTGTTCATATTGGTCTGTCACAGTCAGGCCAACCCAAGCTGTACTGTTCATATTGGTCTGTCACAATCAGGCCAACCCAAGCTGTACTGTTCATATTGGTCTGTCACAGTCAGGCCAACCCAAGCTGTACTGTTCATATTGGTCTGTCACAGTCAGGCCAACCCAAGCTGTACCGTGCAGAAGGCTAATAGCAGGCCTACTATTGAAACAGATAAACCGAGTCAGAAATTCACAGGTTTCAGAAGTCACACTTTTTTTTCTTCAGAAAAATGTGATGTTCTAAGTCCATAACAATGCTTAAACCACATCAGGAGACTGGGGGGAAAAGGGTCTGGGAAAAATCTCAGAAATGTTGATTTTTAGAGTAGTTACCCTTTAATTCAAGTGTGCAGGCACCTAGCATTATTGTTTGTAGTGTTTCTGTAGCACATGAGATGGAATTTGTAAAATAAATGGCCACTGGATTGACGCAAATAATATACTGCTCAAAAAAATTAAGGGAACACTAAAATAACACATCCTAGATCTGAATGAATGAAATAATCTTATTAAATACTTTTTTCTTTACATAGTTGAATGTGCTGACAACAAAATCACACAAAAATAATCAATGGAAATCCAATTTATCAACCCATGGAGGTCTGGATTTGGAGTCACGCTCAAAATTAAAGTGGAAAACCACACTACAGGCTGATCCAACTTTGATGTAATGTCCTTAAAACAAGTCAAAATGAGGCTCAGTAGTGTGTGTGGCCTCCACGTGCCTGTATGACCTCCCTACAATGCCTGGGAATGCTCCTGATGAGGTGGCGGATGGTCTCCTGAGGGATCTCCTCCCAGACCTGGACTAAAGCATACGCCAACTCCTGGACAGTCTGTGGTGCAACGTGGCGTTGGTGGATGGAGCGAGACATGATGTCCCAGATGTGCTCAATTGGATTCAGGTCTGGGGAACGGGCGGGCCAGTCCATAGCATCAATGCCTTCCTCTTGCAGGAACTGCTGACACACTCCAGCCACATGAGGTCTAGCATTGTCTTGCATCAGGAGGAACCCATGGCCAACCGCACCAGCATATGGTCTCACAAGAGGTCTGAGGATCTCATCTCGGTACCTAATGGCAGTCAGGCTACCTCTGGCGAGCACATGGAGGGCTGTGCGGCCCCCCAAAGAAATGCCACCCCACACCATGACTGACCCACCGCCAAACCGGTCATGCTGGAGGATGTTGCAGGCAGCAGAACGTTCTCCACAGCGTCTCCAGACTCTGTCACGTCTGTCACATGTGCTCAGTGTGAACCTGCTTTCATCTGTGAAGAGCACAGGGCACCAGTGGCGAATGTGCCAATCTTGGTGTTCTCTGGCAAATGCCAAACGTCCTGCACGGTGTTGGGCTGTAAGCACAACCCCCACCTGTGGACGTCGGGCCCTCATACCACCCTCATGGAGTCTGTTTCTGACCGTTTGAGCAGACACATGCACATTTGTGGCCTGCTGGAGGTCATTTTGCAGGGCTCTGGCAGTGCTCCTCCTGCTCCTCCTTGCACAAAGGTGGAGGTAGCGGTCCTGCTGCTGGGTTGTTGCCCTCCTACGACCTCCTCCACGTCTCCTGATGTACTGGCCTGTCTCCTGGTAGCGCCTCCATGCTCTGGACACTACGCTGACAGACACAGCAAACCTTCTTGCCACAGCTCGCATTGATGTGCCATTCTGGATGAGCTGCACTACCTGAGCCACTTGTGTGGGTTGTAGACTCCGTCTCATGCTACCACTAGAGTGAAAGCACCGCCAGCATTCAAAAGTGACCAAAACATCAGCCAGGAAGCATAGGAACTGAGAAGTGGTCTGTGGTCACCACCTGCAGAACCACTCCTTTATTGGGGGTGTCTTGCTAATTGCCTATAATTTCCACCTGTTGTCTATTCCATTTGCACAACAGCATGTGAAATGTATTGTCAATCAGTGTTGCTTCCTAAGTGGACAGTTTGATTTCACAGAAGTGTGATTGACTTGGAGTTACATTGTGTTGTTTAAGTGTTCCCTTTATTTTTTTGAGCAGTGTATAATGGTATCATTCTGCAGTGGGGTAAAGTTCTTAGGTAGCAATACTTGAAAGTACTACTTAAGTAGTTTTTTGGGCATCTGTACTTTACTATTTATATTTTTGACAACTTTTACATTTACTTCACTACATTCTTAAAGAAAAGTATGTACTTTTTCGCTCCATACATTTTCCCTGACACCAAAAAGTACTCTTTACATTTTCAATGCTTAGCAGAACAGAAAAATGGTCCAATTCACAGTTATCAAGAGAAGATCACTGGTCATGCATACTGCCTCTGATCTGGCAGACTGTAACGCCCTGGCCATAGAGAGCGGTTTTTTGTTCTTTATTTTGTTTAGGCCAGGGTGTTACATTGGGTGGCCGTTCTATGTTCTGTTTCTATGTGTTTGTATTTCTTTGGTTTGGGCCGTGTGTGGCTCCCAGATCAGGCACAGCTGAAGTTCGTTGCTGTTGATTGGGAGTCACACAAAAGTGCATGTTTTTCCGTTGGTGTTTGTGGGTAATTGTTTCTGTTCAGTGTGTTAGCTGTCAGTACTGTTTAGCTGTCGGTTGTTTCGTAGTTATATAGTGTTCTTTCTGAATTTAATTATGAACACTAACTCCGCTGCACCTTGGTCTTCTTCCGACGACAGCCGTTACAGAATTACCCACCAAACCAGGACCAAGCCGCGGAGGAGGGAGAAGCGCCAGGAGAGGAGCGTTCAGGATTCGTGGACTTGGGAGGAAATCCTGGACGGGAAAGGACCATGGGCTCAAGCTGGGGATTATCGCCGCCCGCAGTGGGAGATCGAGGCGGCGAGAGCTGAGAGGCGCTGGTACGAGGCAAGGGAGCGTGACAGACACGAGAGGCAGCCCCAACATTTTTTTGGGGGGGGCACACGGGGAGTGTGGTGGAACCAGGTAGGAATTCTGGGCCAACTCCCCGTGCTAACGGCAGGCAGCGCAGTACTGGTCAGGCACCGTGTTATGCGGTAAAGCGCACGGTGTCCCCAGTACGCGTTCATAGCCCGGTGCGCTATAGGCCAGCCCCCCGCAAGTGCCATGTGAATGCAGGCATCGAGCCAGGACGGGTTGTGCCAGCTCAGCACGTCTGGTCTCCAGTGCGCCTTTTCGGGCTAGGGTATCCTGCACCGGCTCTGCGCACTGTGTCTCCAGGGCGCTGGGAGGGTCCAGTTCGCCCAATGCCTGCTCTCCGCCCGTGCCGGGCCAAAGTGGGCATTCAGCCTGGAGTAAGCATGTCGAGCGTGCATACCAGAACTCCAGTGCTCCCCCACAGCCCGGTTTATCCTGTACCTCTTCCTCGGACCAGGCCTCCAGTGGATCTCCCCAGCCTAGTCCGTCCTGTGCCACCTCCCAGGACCAGGTCTCCAGTGGGTCTCCCCAGCCAGCCGGGCGAAGCCAGGGTCGCCCGCCAGCCGGGCGAAGCCAGGGTCGCCCACCAGAACTTCGGCGCGGCCAGGTGCGCCACCCAAGAGGGTGACGCCAAGGGTGGGGCAGAGGCTACGTCCCGCACCTGAGCCGCCGCCGTAAGAGGGCCCACCCAGACCCTCCCCTTCAGTGTCAGGTTTTGCGGCCGGAGTCCGCACCTTGGGGGGGGGGTACTGTAACGCCCTGGCCATAGAGAGGGTTTTTTTGTTCTTTACTTTGTTTAGGCCAGGGTGTTACATTGGGTGGGCGTTCTATGTTCTGTTTCTATGTGTTTGTATTTCTTTGGTTTGGGCCGTGTGTGGCTCCCAGATCAGGCACAGCTGAAGTTCGTTGCTGTTGATTGGGAGTCACACATAAGTGCATGTTTTTCCGTTGGGGTTTTGTGGGTAATTGTTTCTGTTCAGTGTGTTAGCTGTCAGTACTGTTTAGCTGTCGGTTGTTTCTTGTTTTGTAGTTATATAGTGTTCTTTCTGAATTTAATTATGAACACTAACTCCGCTGCACCTTGGTCTTCTTCCGACGACAGCCGTTACACAGACTCACTGAACGCACATAGTTCGTTTTGTTGTTAAAAAAAGAACAAGTTGCTGCCTGGTTTGCTTGATATAAGGAATTTTAAATTATTTATATACTTTTACTTTTGATACTTAAGTATATTTTAGCAATTACATTTACTTTTGATACTTAAGTATATTTAAAACCAAGAACTTTCAGACTTTTACTCAAGTAGGATTTTACTGGGTGACTTTCACTTTTACTTGAGTCATTTTCTGGTATCTTTACTTTTACTGAAGTATTACTTTGTAGCTAGTTAACATTTCATCTACCAGAAGACGGTTAGACCTATCATTAGCATCACTGTAATTAGTAAACCTGGACATTTATTTCATATTATGAGGCATGTCTTACCTTGATTCAAACTAGCCTATAGCCAAAATCCCACCACAGAAACGTGGAGGCAATTATTATTATTCTAGCTGCCAAAGGCATTATCCTAATCATATTAGCAACTCATGATAGTTGTTGCATGTTTAAATCCCCCCTCTTTCTAATGGATATTTCCATATCTGTCAGTGAAACCTCTTGCGTGTGCGGTGCACATTTTAGAACGGTGTTTCCGCAAAATGCATTTTGGAACATTCACGGGTAGGCCTACTGATGTGTGTACATTGCTGCGCCTAAAATGTGAATAAATAATAGTTTATCAACATAAGCTAAACATTCCGATCTGTTTCATCAGCCCTATTAATTGATACGATGTACAGCTCCACTACACTACTTTCATAAGTATCAGTAGGGATTAGTGCCGCGTTCAAAACTGGGAAATCTGGGGGGAAAAGAACTCCAACTGGGAAAAATCGTTTTGAACGGTCATCCAAGTCGGAATTCCAACTTGGGATTTCGAGCCTCTTTTTGGAGCTCCAACTTTCCAACCTTAAGATCACTGACGTCATTCCCAGTTGTTTTGAACTGGGAAATGTCGGGATGAAAACCTCACACCATCATAAGGAAGACACTCCTCAGAGCGCCACCCATAGGAACAGCAGAGGAGCAGAAAGGACCGTTCGACCTCCAACTTGACCCCGTCCTTATAAAGCAAAATCAAATATTACATCACGTTATTCACAGCTTACCACCGAAAAGAGAAGCATTTTTTCCCAGCTTTTTTTATGGAAACTCAAAGGAGTCATGCCTCTCTCGATACCTCCTGTTGTACCGGTACCTCCTGTATACAACCTCTCTCGATACCTCCTGTTGTACCGGTACCTCCTGTATACAACCTCTCTCGATACCTCCTGTTGTACCGGTACCTCCTGTATACAACCTCTCTCGATACCTCCTGTTGTACCGGTACCTCCTGTATACAACCTCTCTCGATACCTCCTGCTGTACCGGTACCTCCTGTATACAGCCTCTCTCGATACCTCCTGTTGTACCGGTACCTCCTGTATACAGCCTCTCTCGATACCTCCTGTTGTACCGGTACCTCCTGTATACAACCTCTCTCGATACCTCCTGCTGTACCGGTACCTCCTGTATACAGCCTCTCTCGATACCTCCTGTTGTACCGGTACCTCCTGTATACAACCTCTCTCGATACCTCCTGCTGTACCGGTACCTCCTGTATACAGCCTCTCTCGATACCTGCTGTTGTACCGGTACCTCCTGTATACAGCCTCTCTCGATACCTCCTGCTGTACCGGTACCTCCTGTATACAGCCTCTCTCGATACCTCCTGTTGTACCGGTACCTCCTGTATACAGCCTCTCTCGACACCTCCTGTTGTACCTGTACCTCCTGTATACAGCCTCTTTATACCTCCTGTTGTACCGGTACCTCCTGTATACAGCCTCTCTCGATACCTCCTGTTGTACCTGTACCTCCTGTATACAGCCTCTCTCGATACCATCTGTTGTACCTGTACCTCCTGTATACAGCCTCTCTCGATACCTCCTGTTGTACCGGTACCTCCTGTATACATCCTCTCTCGATACCTCCTGTTGTACCGGTACCTCCTGTATACAGCCTCTCTCGATACCTCCTGTTGTACCTGTACCTCCTGTATACAGCCTCTCTCGATACCTCCTGCTGTACCGGTACCTCTTGTATACAGCCTCTCTCGATACCTCCTGTTGTACCTGTACCTCCTGTATACAGCCTCTCTCGATACCTCCTGCTGTACCGGTACCTCTTATATACAGCCTCTCTAATGCTATTTTACTGCTGCTTTTTAATTATTTGCTATTTGTATTTTTTACTTATCTATTTTTTACATTTAACACAGATTTTTCTTAAAACCGCACTGTTGGTTTTAAGGGCCTGTAAGTAAGCATTTCACTGTAAGGTCTACACCTGTTGTATTCGGCGCATTAAATAGGATTTGATTTAACCGCCACAGTAGCTTTCCATAGCCCCATACACACTGCGGTGCATTCTGTCTATTGTGCTGACACATATTTTTTTTTTGCGCCAAACTGTCACTCAGTCATTGTAACTTTTTGCTATTTTAATTTTGTGACTTAAAATGAAAACTGATTTGGCTAAAGTTTGAACTGAGGGGACTAAGCCCCCTTTAGTGCCCTCGTGGAGCCAGGTACACTTGTGGATAACCTAGTTTTGCTGATTTTTCACAAAATCCCTAGGTTTGCATATTGGAAAATAATTAAAATTAATAATTAAAATTATTTAAAGATAATACAAGAAAAAGTGTATTAGACATACATAGAGAAGCAAGACATGTATATAAATATAAACTGGTTTATTCAGATATTCTTAGAACATAAAGTGTGATAGAGTGATCATTATAATACAGCCTGTGTGTTGAAGGAGAACTAATTAATGTATTCTCTTAAGAGGCTACCTGCCCCTAAGCACACATGCACACTCACGATCATGTTCAAGCATACACAAACACAGGCAGGTATGGCACATGCACGCTCACACACACACACAATATTAAGTTGCATTACACTGTAGAGAACTATTACAAGGTAAAACATACAGCAATATTAAAATACAGTAGTCTCAATTCCATCAATACAGAGTAAGAAATGTTAAGCAAAATATTCTGAATATCAACCTCTATAAAACAAATATTCTCTTTAAAAATGTACAGTACATCTTAAAAATTCTCGAACCTGTCTAGTATGAAACACTTTATCTCTCCCCTCTTCCCTCCCTCTCCCTCCCTTCCTCCACCGTTCCTGCCTCTCTTATTTTCCTGGCCTCCTTCTCTACCTCCTCTGCTTTCCTCTTCTCCTCTCTCTCCGTCTCCATCAACCAGGGCCCACCCAGGTAGCTGAGGATCTCGTCAGGGCCTCCTCGAAGCCTGGGCTGTGGGTTAAGCAGCTCCCTGAAGAGAGACATCACCAGTGGGCTGAAGCCTTCAAACTGTGGGGCCACAGGGTTCGACTTCTGATTCTTCTCCAGGCTCAGGATATTGTCCTTTTCCCTTTCACCTTCGCACCAAATTACTTCCTCCTCCCCTCTCAGTCCCTCGCTCCTTTCCTCCCTCACCATCTCGCGGTCATACCACTCCTTGTACCTCCGGTAGGCGGGGTCGCTGTGGGTGGTCTCTTCCCAGGGAAAGCATCCCGTCAACAGGCAGTAGACCAGCACGCCCAGGGACCAGCTGTCTATAGTGGTCTCCACTGTGATCCAAATGTTCTCCTCCTCCTCTCCATCCTCCTCTCTCTGCTCTCTCACTTTCTCAGACTCTTTGGCCTGCTCCACCTCAGGCGTGCAGAAGGGCGAGTCGTACCAGACGGCGCGGACGGTGCAACCAGTGGGGCGGGCCAGGCCGAAGTCACCCAGTTTGACCCAGTGACAGGCGCGGTCACACAGGAAGATGTTCTCTGGTTTGATGTCCCGGTGGACGAAGCCCATGGAGTGGAGGTATGAGACGGCACCACTCAGCTGAGACATCACTCTCTGGACACACTCTTCATCTACACCCACCTGGAGACAGAGAGAGAGAGAGAGGGAGAAAGAGAAACAACGTTATACTGTATATCATTGTTTCATAGGTCACACAAAAAGCTTTATGTAGGTCACGATGCAAAAATGTTTGGGAACCACTGCTCTATCACGTTGTCCTCGTCCCACCCATAGATGCTAAAAGGATCGGGGACAGCAAACACCTTGTAATTTTTCACATTTTCACGTTTCAGACGTTTTCGAAAAATGGGCATGACTATAGGGCAAAAGTTGTTCCACCATTGGGATGCCAGGACACAGAAGAGCTTTGACTGGGCTGAGCAGGACCTGCCCTCCTGTAGGGGTGGGAGGCCCAAGAGACCAGAGGTGGCAGAATGGAGTGCTCGGGTTGGGATGTAGGATTTGAACATAGCCTGAAGGTAAGGCGGTGCAGTTCCCCTTGCTGCTCTGTAGGCAAGCACCAGGGTCTTGAAGATGATGCAAGCTTATCATCCACTGTAGGTTACTGGCATAGACCGACACAAACAAAGAGTCACTAGAGGGGATGAGGTGGAGGCCACTGGAGAGACTCCATTGAAGTCTTTATCATGTACTCACTGACAGAGGAAGAGGGCAACTGGGACAGGGCAATATGGAACAGTAGAGGTGGTGGCAGACAGAGGTCAGACCTCGGAGGAATTGCAATACTGGGTCTGTGTTGTGCACTTAGCTTTAGTGCTTTGACATTGAAATGAAACACCTCTCATGTATGACTGACTCAGAGACTGTAAACAGATGTATGACTGACTCAGACTTAAACAGATGCATGACTGACTCAGAGACTGTAAACAGATGCATGACTGACTCAGAGACTTTAAACAGATGTATGACTGACTCAGACTGTAAACAGATGTATGACTGACTCAGAGACTGTAAACAGATGTATGACTGACTCAGAGACTGTAAACAGATGCATGACTCTAACTGACCTCTGACACGATGACACTGTAGAGGTCTCCATAGAGACCAGCCTGCTGGGCGAAGACATAGTAGCAGGGGGTGGAGAAGAAGATACCCAGGGCCCGGGTGAGAGAGGGATGTGTGCAATAAGAAAGGGAGAGGTTGTATTCACGCAGGAAAGAGAAGAGGGATGTGGACTGGCGGGGGAAGAACTTCAGAGCCATGGGAGTGCCTGATGGAGAGGAGGAGAGACCCCAGAAATTATTTAGACATTCAAATCAAATACTGCACCAAAACATCAATAGATCAATTATAGAGTAAACCATGTTGTCATCACTGTGACCACATTGATAACATAAAAACTTCCTGGCAGATTTCATATAGCCCCTGGGATGTCTAAATTACTTCCCTATTCACTGGGGTTTAGATGGAGGAAACCCAATGACTGTTTATGAATGGACAAAGCCATCGATCACGTGACAAAGTTTTTTATTTACAGAAAGATTCACCACGAAGATTTACAATTTTCCATTCATTATCATGGGGATCCCATTTTTTGCTAACAATGCCTGCAGTAATGCAGTCGGACTTGAACTTCCAGGGTTTCAGGGTTGCGGAGAACTGATTAAAAAAAAACAAGAATTTACATTGCCTGCAAAAATATTGTAATCAGATTACATATATTTTGAAAAACTAGATGATTACTTCTTGGATTACTTTTCAATTCAGAAAGGATGCTTGCGAAAAAATACATTATGACACCTTTCTGTTTTGTCAATGACATTCAATTCAACATTGAAAAAAGGTGTACGTTTAAGTTTGTTCCACCCAATGAGTCTGACCACAAGTCAGAGACCTCTATGATGACACCAGATACGTTTTATGGATAGTTTTTGTCTTCTTTTAATGCCTCTTTAGGGGAAAGTAATCAGATTACTGAGTTTGGGTAATCCAAAAGTTACTGATTACAATTTTGGACAGGTAACTAGTAACTGTTACGTATAACATTTAGAAAGTAACCCATCCAACCCTGAGGAATCCCCACAGCAACTCTATCACCAAGAATATAGTAAAGCACTTCATAGCAGCAACACTCATGCTAACGGTTAAGTTGACACTATTTAAAGACACCTCTACCCTCACGTTGGACAAATAACCACTCACTGTTCACATGTTTTATCCTCTGAACTGTAACCCCAGGCCCCTTCAGAGCCATATTTCACTAGAACCAGAAATCACATTTCATTTGTCACATGCGCCGAAGAGCAGCAGTAAAAAATAACAATATATACAGGGAGGTGCCGGTACAGAGTCAATGTGCCTGGGCACCGGTTAGTTGAGGTAGTATGTACATGTAGGTAGAGTTATTAAAGTGACTATGCATAGATGACAACAGAGTGGCAGTGGTGTAAAGAAGGGGTAAGAGGGGCACTGCAAATAGTCTGGGTAGCCATTTGATTAGCTGTTTAGTAGTCTTATGGCTTGGGGGTAGAAGCTGTTAAGAAGCCTCATGGACCTAGACTTGGCGTTCTGGTACCACTTGCCGTGCGGTAGCAGAGAGAACAGTCTATGACTTGGGTGGCCGGAGTCTTTGACAATGTTTTACCTTTATAACAAGCCTTTATAGGTGTGTAGTGGACACTAACAAGTTTCAAGTTTTATTAGCTGTATGTACGGGATACACATGGTACATACCGTCTAGCTAAATGCTTACTGCCAGGTTCATTCTCGACAATGCAACAACAATGAGAAATTATAAAAGATAAGAATACTAACATAAAGTAAGTGGCTCAGTAGAACAGAATAAATGTTTTAGCATAAGTATAATACAGGAAGGCATAATTTATAATGCCTGCCCACCCCGTAACTCTCCAGGACCATGGTCAGGGACCACTACAGTGACCTCTGGTGCTTTACTGACCTCTCTTCTTGTGGACGGCCAGCATGACCTTGCCGTAGGATCCCTCTCCCAGCAGCTTGACCATCTGGAAGTGGTCGGAGGTCTCCAGAGTGGACATGGACTGGGCTGAGAGGAAACATAACTCGTCCAGTTCCTGAGCTGCAGCCTGACAGAGAAAACAAGGAAACATGGTCAAATAGGGAGAAGATTTTTCTAAGGAGTTGATGTTTCATTGCCAATGTCTTGTTACACTAGCAGGAATTGACTAGGCTTGTAGGCTACCGCGCTGCATGGTGAATAACCAACCAACACTGAAAATGGTCAACGAGCAGTGGGAATAAATACTAAGCACTTTATGACAAATGCAATATAAATACATTTTGATTTATCAATTGAATGATTGATTGATCAACTTGCTGATAGATGTATGCTTGGGTGGATATGGTTCAGTGTCACCATAAGATGTACTGGTCCAGGATGTCCAGCGACCTCGGGGATTACCATAAAATGTACTGTTACAGGATGTCCAGCGACCTCGGGGATTACCATAAAATGTACTGTTACAGGATGTCCAGCGACCTCGGGGATTACCATAAAATGTACTGTTACAGGATGTCCAGCGACCTCGGGGATTACCATAAAATTTACTGTTACAGGATGTCCAGCAACCTCGGGGATTACCATAAAATGTACTGTTACAGGATGTCCAGCGACCTCGGGGATTACCATAAAATGTACTGTTACAGGATGTCCAGCGACCTCGGGGATTACCATAAAATGTACTGTTACAGGATGTCCAGCGACCTCAGGGATTACCATAAAATGTACTGTTACAGGATGTCCAGCGACCTCGGGGATTACCATAAAATGTACTGTTACAGGATGTCCAGCGACCTCGGGGATTACCATAAAATGTACTGTTACAGGATGTCCAGTGACCTCAGGGATTACCATAAAATGTACTGTTACAGGATGTCCAGCGACCTCAGGGATTACCATAAAATGTGAGAAAATGATGAGATGAGAGATCGGATGAATATTACATTGGAGCAACCAGAACATTCTGTATGTACATACCTACTGTCCCCTCAGTCCCCTGTGTCTATCATATCATCAGTATGACCCCCTATATATAGTTGAAGTCGGAAGTTTACATACACCTTAGCCAAATACATTTAAACTCAGTTTTTCCTGATGTGAAATGTCAGAATAATAGCAGAGAGAATGATTTATTTCAGCTTTTATTTCTTTCATCACATTCCCAGTGGGTCAGAAATTTAACATACACTCAATTAGTATTTGGTAGCATTGCCTTTAAATTGTTTAACTTGGGTCAAACGTTTCGGGTAGCCTTCCCACAATAAGTTGGTTGAATTTTGGCCCATTCCTCCTGACAGAGCTGGTGTAACTGAGTCAGGTTTGCAGGCCTCCTTGCTCGCACATGCTTTTTCAGTTCTGCCCACACGTTTTCTATGGGATTGAGGTCAGGGCTTTGTGATGGCCACACAAATACCTTGACTTTGTTGTCCTTAAGCCATTTTGCTACAATTTTGGAAGTATGCTTGGGGTCATTGTCCATTTGGAAGACCCATTTGCGACCAAGCTTAACATAATTTCCCTGCCTCATGATGCCATCTATTTTGTGAAGTGCACCAGTCCCTCCTGCAGCAAAGCACCCTCACAACATGACGCTGCCACCCCCTTGCTTCACGGTTGGGATGGTGTTCTTCGGCTTGCAAGCCTCCCCTTTTTCCTCCAAACATAACGATGGTCATTATGGCCAAATAGTTCTAGTTTTGTTTCATCAGACCAGACGACATTTCTCCAAAAAGTACCATCTTTGTCCCCATGTGCAGTTGCAAAACGTAGTCTGGCTTTTTTATGGCGGTTTTGGAGCAGTGGCTTCTTCCTTGCTGAGCGGCCTTTCAGGTTATGTCGATATAGGACTTGTTTTACTGTGGATATAGCTACCTTTGTACCTGTTTTCTCCAGCATCTTCACAAGGTCTTTTGCTGTTGTTCTGGGATTGATTTGCGCTTTTCCCACCAAAGTACGTTAATCTCTAGGAGACAGAACGTGTCTCCTTCCTGAGCTGTATGATGGCTGTGTGGTCCAATGGTCCAATTTATACTTGCGCACGTTTGTTTGTACAGATGAACGTGGTACCTTCAGGCGTTTGAAAATTGCTCCCAAAGGAGATCCAAACTTGTGGAGGTCTACAATTGTTTTTCAGAGGTCTTGGCTGATTTCTTTAGATTTTCCCATGATGTCAAGCAAAATGGCACTGAGTTTGAAGGTAGGCCTTGAAATACATCCACAGGTACACCTCCAATTAACTCAAATAATGTCAATTAGCCTATCAGAAGCTTCTAAAGCGATGACATGCTTTTCTGGAATTTTACAAGCTGTTTAAAGGCACAGTCAACTTAGTGTATGTACACTTCTGACCCACTAGAATTGTGATACAGTGAAATAATCTGTCTGTAAACAATTGTTGGAAAAATGACTTGTGTCATGCACAAATTAGATGTCCTAACCGACTTGCCAAAACTATAGTTTGCTAACAAGAAATTTGTGGAGTGGTTGAAGAGCAAGTTTTAATGACTACAACCGAAGTGTATGTAAACTTCTGTCTTCAACTGTACAACTGCTGACCTCGTTAAAATAGGATCCCATCCCGCCTATAGTAACACCCCAGCAAATGACTCAGGGATGAAGAGACTGTTTGCGTAACACAGTGGATGAAGCTATAATAACACCATGATATATTTATATGTTCGACCTTGCACATATATTTGTTGCATAATAGAGCATCAAAATGTCAAATATGGGGTGCTTACAAGTGTACAGTGAGAGTGGGATTACGGCCAGGCATCAGCCGTTATTGACGGTGACCCTGGTGCAATTGTTTCGACAGATTTTCCACCTGTCGGATCGGGGATTTGAACTAGCAACCTTTCGTTTATGGCCCACAGCTCTAACTACTGTAATCACTTGAGTTGGGAGTAACATACTTTTGGACGTAACTGACAATAGACTTGATTTACTAAGCATTCGCAAAGGTCAGGAGTTTGCACCTGTTACATTACAGAGTGAAATAAAGACAATAATACGGTCCTAGGACAAATGTAAAAAAACAGCAGTTACATGTTTTAACTTTCACCTGCAAAATCTTCCATCTGATGAAACGCTCAGTTAATCTATCGGTGAGTTGGCTTTGAGTAGGTGGACTTTTATTTTAATGGACTATCTGAACTATCTGTGTCTTGTCACACAACAACGCCAAACATTTGATATGAAGCCAAGAATATGCCAACAGGGTCCAACCAGTCTGAATATGCTGCTGCTGGGCACGCTGGAGAAAATATAAAAGACATTTCTAACATAAATGACAAACTCTATTTCTTGAATTGCACTTTTGGTTAAGGGCTTGTAAGTAAGCATTTCACGCTAAGGTTGTATTCGGCGCATGTGACAAATACATTTTGATTTTATAGGCTACATTGGGTCAAAGGTCATTATTTTCCTCAACCCAATTTGATCTGAAAGCACTGAAAATATTAACTCCTTTGGATCATAATCAGGAATGGGATCATTTTCATGTTAATTCAGAGAATTAATTGAACGTTGACCAAATTATCTTCAATGAGGACTTTTCAATTGATTGATTGAATTCACTCTTAATTGAAATGAAATTGACCCCCGGCTAGCACTGATCACAATGTCCAATGACGTTTCCCAATTGACACCAATTGCGTAACTTGTTGCTGCAGCAGGTGGAAGACAGTTGCCCCAGGCTCACCCACCTGACATTCACTGTGTCCTTGTATCCTGAGGTGATTATGAATTAATCCCTTATTGGTTAACGAATCCCCCTGTCGATAAGAGCTAGCTGTAATTGAAATACTGGCCTCTATGACAGTATTATGAGCTGTCAGAAGACTAGCGCTATTAACAGATTTAAAGACGAGTAAAACCAGTAAAGATATAAACACTGGAAGCTGAAAAGCCTCTCTACTATGTGCTCCTTTCTGGACCAGTGTCCGTGGCAACCACTGACAGCCCCAACTGAACACCCCCATATGAAGACATGTCTATATTACAATGTCACTTCACTATGCAGATACTAGCGTCAGAGTGATGTTACTGTATTTACAGACCCATAAACATAATGCCGTTGTCCATAGAATGTGACCCCAGAAACAAACTAAATCCAATGCAACATCTGACAGCAGGCTAAGTCAAATCAAAAGCAAATCAAAGTTTATTGGTTGCGTAAAGCGTTCAGCAGATGCTATAGTGGGTGCAGTGAAAGGCTTGTCTTACTAGCTGCTAACGACGCAGTAAAAATGTCAGACAATACACAAATCATGAATCCACTTGTAAAACACTGGTTCTATATTTATATGACTATAGTGCAATGTCATATCATCCTCCTGTCGATGTAGTGGGGCGAGGAAGACATTGGCTGTATAAATAAAATCACATAGTTGTCTTTGTATCTTTATGACTATTTTGCGATGGGATTTCTCTACAGTTGGTATAGTGGAAATTAAAATATATGACACATGCCACTTTTCATAAATTTTGCATAAGGACAACAGTAGCTGAATTTTAAAGAAACGTCCACTTACTGTCATTGTGGAGTTTTCTCAAATGGGAACGTCTGTCTCTGTTCAGCTTATCTGGGTCCTCGTCAGCATCTGAATAGACTTCAACACCCTCCTGACCCTCTGTAGGTCTGCTGTTGGTCTGCTGCTGTTCTGTTCCTAACTATTGTCTTTCACTGGTGATCTACTCTTCAGGAGATCTGTATCGCAGCACAAGTGGCTGTTATTGTTATTTTGTCTCTGCAGGTCCATGCGCTGGTAGTTTTATAGCAGACACTGAGGTATATCTACCTTCCTATCCCTCAGGACCTTGGTACTTACCGTGTCTCTCCCTGAGAGACCACCACTCTCTCTCTCCTCCCCTCTCTCTATCCCCCTCCTCCCACTCTCCCGCTGTCCCCCTCCTACCTCCCTCCCTCCCTCTCTCTATGTCCCTAACACACACTCTCTGTCTCCTCCCCTCTCTCTATCCCCCTCCTCCCGCTCTCCCCCTCCTCTCGCTCACCCTCTCTCTCTGTCCCTAACACACACTCTCTCTCACTCTAAGTTCCCCCACTTGTTTTTCCAGCAAATATCCATGTACCATAGTTGTAAGGTATTCCAACCCTCTCCCTCTCCCCACGTGTCCTTAGCCCGCTCCCTCTCAGCGTCAGTGTTAATGTTCAAAAGTGCCCAATCCGTCAGTCTGTCTGTCTACATTAACCCTGTAACCCATTCGTTGTGTTCTCTCTCTCTCTCTGTCTCTCTCTCTCTCTCTGTCTCTGTCTCTGTCTGTCTGTCTGTCTGTCTGTCTGTCTGTCTGTCTGTCTGTCTGTCTGTCTGTCTGTCTGTCTGTCTGTCTGTCTGTCTGTCTGTCTGTCTGTCTGTCTGTCTGTCTGTCTGTCTGTATTTCTAACCTGTGTCTCTCTCCTTCTCTCTCTCTCTGTCTGTGTCTCTCTCTGTCTGTGTCTCTCTCTCTCTGTCTGTGTCTCTGTCTCTCTGTCTCTCTGTCTCTCTGTCTCTCTGTCTCTCTCTCTCTCTCTCATCTCCTCTCTGTCTCTCTGTCTCTCTCTTCTCTCTGTCTCTTCTCTCTGTCTCTCTCTCTCTGTCTCTCTCTCTCCTGTCTC
>NW_021823333.1:0-47017 GCF_901001165.1 Salmo trutta | reverse complement strand
TCCATATGATGCAGTTTAGAAATGTTACTCATTGGCAGATTAATATATTATTGGACATTATGATATTGGATTTTAAAATAGAGACATTTGTGACCAACCATTTGCAAAACATATGGCGGTTTATTTTCAAATGTAATTGCTGCTTCAGTAATAAATGTTTAAATAAAATCAGACTAGCTCTGCTATAGTATTCACAGGGGCAACGCCTTGGAAGCACGTCTCTGATTCAACCCTGGTAAATCCTTGTGAGTCAGAGCTCAGTATAAAAGGGTGTGACACACTCCATAGGCTGCACAGAGAGCCACAACACCTCAGCCCCACCCACTTACCATCACTATAATCACACCCACTAACACTAGCATTACTAGTGTCAGTCAGTCTCTTTCTCTCTCTCTTTCTCTCTCCATCCACCCCCCATATCTCTCTCTCTCTTTCTCTCTACATCCAACCCCCATATGTCTCTCTCTCTCTCTTCCTCTCTCCATCCACCCCCATATCTCTCTCTATCCACTCCCCCTATATCTCTCTCTCTCCATCCACCACCCCATCTATATATCTCTCTCTCTCCATCCACCACCCCATCTCTCTCTCTCTCTCTCTCTCTCTATCCACCACCCCATCTCTCTCTTTCTCTCTCTCTCTCTCTCTCCATCCACCACCCCATCTATCTCTCGCTCCCTCTCTCTCTCTCCATCCACCACCCCATCTCTCTCTTTCTCTCTCTCTCTCTCCATCCACCACCCCATCTCTCTCTCTCTCTCCATCTACCACCCTCTCTCTCTTTCTCTCTCTCTCTCTCTCTCTCCATCCACCACCCCATCTATCTCTCGCTCCCTCTCTCTCCATCCACCACCCCATCTATCTCTCGCTCCCTCCTTCTCCATCCACCACCCCATCCATCTCTCGCTCCCTCCCTCTCCATCCACCACCCCATCTCTCTATCTCTCTCTCTCCATCCACCCCATCTATCTCTCGCTCCCTCCCTCCCTCTCCATCCACCACCCCATCTATCTCTCGCTCCCTCCCTCCCTCTCCATCCACCACCCCATCTATCTCTCGCTCCCTCCCTCCCTCTCCATCCACCACCCCATCTCTCTATCTCTCTCTCTCCATCCACCACCCCATCTCTCTATCTCTCTCTCTCCATCCACCACCCCATCTCTCTATCTCTCTCTCTCCATCCACCACCCCATCTCTCTCTCTCTCTCTCTCTCTCTCTCTGAGAGCGGGAGAGGGGAAGAGGGGGAGAAGGGTGGTGGCTCTGTACATGGCTACTGCTCACCACCTACTGGTCAGATCAGGAATAGAATAGAACAGTGCCAAAACCTCTAAAAATGTGACATCAACAATCCAGCCAACTCAATGTTATTTTTCTTCTAATAAGAGCCAATATATTTCCATTAGTTAGAAACATGCTCTGAAGAGAATTAGGCATTGGCACATTCTTGCGTAACATGCGTATAGGTTTGGAAGCAGCAAACAGATATATTTAAATTAGTTATGAGTCAGTTAACTCACTGGAGACACAAGACTGAAGATCAACGTGTTAGATTATTAATCACAAAGGAATCTTCATCGTTACATAGAGGTTAAATAAACAAACATTACTAATCACAAAATTATCTTTATCATTACATAGAGGTTAAATAAACAAACATTACTAATCACAAAATTATCTTTATCATTACATAGAGGTTAAATAAACAAACATTACTAATCACAAAATGATCTTTATCATCACATAGAGGTTAAATAAACAAACATTACTAATCACAAAGTGATCTTTATCGTTACATAGAGGTTAAATAAACAAACATTACTAATCACAAAATTATCTTTATCATTACATAGTTGTTAAATAAACAAACATTACTAATCACAAAGTGATCTTTATCGTTACATAGAGGTTAAATAAACAAACATTACTAATCACAAAATTATCTTTATCATTACATAGAGGTTAAATAAACAAACATTACTAATCACAAAGGAATCTTCATCGTTACATAGAGGTTAAATAAACAAACAGTATCAACCATATTTGACCTAAAACAAACATCAATACAACAACACTAACCTCTCCTTCCAGAAGCCATGACTAGACTGATATACACAACAACACTAACCTCTCCTTCCAGAAGCTGTGACTAGACTGATAAACACAACAACACTAACCTCTCCTTCCAGAAGCCATGACTAGACTGATAAACACAACAACACTAACCTCTCCTTCCAGAAGCAATGACTAGACTGATAAATACAACAACACTAACCTCTCCTTCCAGAAGCCATGACTAGACTGATAAACACAACAACACTAACCTCTCCTTCCAGAAGCCGTGACTAGACTGATAAACACAACAACACTAACCTCTCCTTCCAGAAGCCATGACTAGACTGATAAACACAACAACACTAACCTCTCCTTCCAGAAGCCATGACTAGACTGATAAACACAACAACACTAACCTCTCCTTCCAAAAGCCATGACTAGACTGATAAACACAACAACACTAACCTCTCCTTCCAGAAGCCGTGACTAGACTGATAAACACAACAACACTACCTCTCCTTCCAGAAGCCGTGACTAGACTGATAAATACAACAACACTAACCTCTCCTTCCAGAAGCCATGACTAGACTGATAAACACAACAACACTAACCTCTCCTTCCAGAAGCCGTGACTAGACTGATAAATACAACAACACTAACCTCTCCTTCCAGAAGCCGTGACTAGACTGATAAACACAACAACACTAACCTCTCCTTCCAGAAGCCGTGACTAGACTGATAAACACAACAACACTAACCTCTCCTTCCAGAAGCCGTGACTAGACTGATAAACACAACAACACTAACCTCTCCTTCCAGAAGCCATGACTAGACTGATAAACACAACAACACTAACCTCTCCTTCCAGAAGCCGTGACTAGACTGATAAACACAACAACACTAACCTCTCCTTCCAGAAGCCGTGACTAGACTGATAAACACAACAACACTAACCTCTCCTTCCAGAAGCCGTGACTAGACTGATAAACACAACAACACTAACCTCTCCTTCCAGAAGCCGTGACTAGACTGATAAATACAACAACACTAACCTCTCCTTCCAGAAGCCGTGACTAGACTGATAAACACAACAACACTAACCTCTCCTTCCAGAAGCCGTGACTAGACTGATAAACACAACAACACTAACCTCTCCTTCCAGAAGCCGTGACTAGACTGATAAACACAACAACACTAACCTCTCCTTCCAGAAGCCATGACTAGACTGATAAACACAACAACACTAACCTCTCCTTCCAGAAGCCATGACTAGACTGATAAACACAACAACACTAACCTCTCCTTCCAGAAGCCGTGACTAGACTGATAAACACAACAACACTAACCTCTCCTTCCAGAAGCCGTGACTAGACTGATAAACACAACAACACTAACCTCTCCTTCCAGAAGCCATGACTAGACTGATAAACACAACAACACTAACCTCTCCTTCCAAAAGCCATGACTAGACTGATAAACACAACAACACTAACCTCTCCTTCCAAAAGCCATGATTAGACTGATGAATCAAATCATGAAGGGAAAGGAAGACAAAACAACACAAACACAAATCGATTAACTTGAGGTAGCCACCCAGAGGATGAAATAAAAGTCCAAACTGGTTGCAATTAAGTCCATTTACAACCAGATTACAACCAAATCTTGTTATTATAATGAGGTCATTTCAACCATCTCTGCCCTCTGCGAGCTGTTTCAGTCATCAGACGTTATAAAACAAGCAGTGCGTTTCTCCTTCTATACAGTATCTCTTCCTATTGGACTCTGACATACAGTACTCCTGAGACATAGCCTGCATCCCAAATGGCACCCTATTTCCTATGTAGTGCATTCGTTTTGACCAGGGCCCATAGGGCTCTGGTCAAAAGTAGTGTAGTATGAAGTGAATAGGGTGCCATTTGGCATGCAGTATTACATAGATTATCCCTGGGACTCTGACAGAGCCATTGTGCTTCTCTAAGAGGAAGCCCTAGCTGTGACATCCAGCTAATGTAGTGGAGGTAGTTCAGTGAACTGCACTTCCATCATGAGTAGTCTTGTCTGAGACCTCTGAAGACTTGTGTTAATACTCAGGCTTTATCTCAGCGGGCTATCACAGTCTTGTGGCAGATGGTGGTGGGAGGATGAGCTGGGTTCAAACGCCTCTCTGTCTCACTCTCTCTCCCCCCACCCATCCCCCATCTTTCTCTGCCATCTTGCCCCATGAGCCCTATGTTTGCTGACCTGTCCTGAGGGACAGAGCCAGATAACAGGACCACTGTCCAAGGCCTCTCAACGCTACAACGCTATCACTCTCCATCTGTCTGGGAGGAAGTGTGTGTGTGTGTGGGGGGGGGGGGGGGGGTTATGTCTGTGTAACGTGACATGGCATCGTGCCAGAACAGACCTGGATGTCAAATCCATGTCACAACAATAATGAGTGAGAGAGACAGAGAGAGACAAAGACAGAGAGACAGTGTGTGTGTGTGTGTGTGTGTGTGTGTGTGTGTGTGTGTGTGTGTGTATCCTGTTTTAGGTCAGTGCGTAGTGGATGTGTGTGTCTGACATTTGCAGGTATCAATGGGGAAATGTCAGAGACCGCAGTGCAGCTTGTATCTTAATACTGAGGAATCCTCCTGCACACACACCACACACACACACACACACACACACACACACACACACACACACACACACACACACACACACACACACACACACACACACACACACACACACACACACACACACACACACACACACACACACACACACACACACACAAACACACACAAACACAATCCAGCAGAAACCCAGTCCACTCCATCTAAATGGACATATGGTCAATAAGATTTATAGGATTGAATCCCAGCCAAAGCCACAAGATGAACTCAAAGCCCTTTTGCATCCAGACTTGCTTTTAGATGATGATGCAAGTCGCTATCCCTGCAATACAATACCTAGCTACCAATGCAATACCATACCTAGCTATCCCTGCAATACAATACCTAGCTACCAATGCAATACCATACCTAGCTACCAATGCAATACCATACCTAGCTACCCCTGCAATACCATACCTAGCTACCCCTGCAATACCATACCTAGCTACCCCTGCAATACCATACCTAGCTACCACTTCAATACCATACCTAGCTAGCAATACAATACAATACCTAGCTACCCCTGCAATACCATACCTAGCTACCACTTCAATACCATACCTAGCTACCCTTGCAATACCATACCTAGCTACCCTTGCAATACCATACCGAGCTACCCCTGCAATACCATACCTAGCAACCAATGCAATACCATACCTAGCTACCCCTGCAATACCATACCTAGCTACCCCTGCAATACCATACCTAGCTACCCCTGCAATACCATACCTAGCTACCACTTCAATACCATACCTAGCTAGCAATACAATACCATACCTAGCTACCCCTGCAATACCATACCTAGCTAACAATGCAATACCATACCTAGCTTCCCCTGCAATACCATACCTAGCTACCAATACAATACCATACCTAGCTACCCCTGCAATACCATACCTAGCTACCACTTCAATACCATACCTAGCTAGCAATACAATACCATACCTAGCAACCAATACAATACAATACCTAGCTACCCCTGCAATACCATACCTAGCTACCACTTCAATACCATACCTAGCTACCCCTGCAATACCATACCTAGCTACCCTTGCAATACCATACCGAGCTACCCCTGCAATACCATACCTAGCAACCAATGCAATACCATACCTAGCTACCCCTGCAATACCATACCTAGCTACCCCTGCAATACCATACCTAGCTACCACTTCAATACCATACCTAGCTATCCCTGCAATATAATACCTAGCTACCAATGCAATACCATACCTAGCTACCAATGCAATACCATACCTAGCTACCCCTGCAATACCATACCTAGCTACCCCTGCAATACCATACCTAGCTACCCCTGCAATACCATACCTAGCTACCACTTCAATACCATACCTAGCTAGCAATACAATACCATACCTAGCTACTCCTGCAATACCATACCTAGCAACCAATGCAATGCCATACCTAGCCACCCCTGCACTACCATACCTAGCTACCACTTCAATACCATACCAAGCTACCCCTGCACTACCATACCTAGCTACCCCTTCAATACCATACCTAGCTACCAATGCAATACCATACCTAGCTACCCCTGCACTACCATACCTAGCTACCCCTGCAATGCCATACCTAGCTACCCCTGCAATACCATACCTAGCTACCCCTGCAATACCATACCTAGCTACCCCTGCAATACCATACCTAGCTACCACTTCAATACCATACCTAGCTAGCAATACAATACCATACCTAGCTACCCCTGCAATACCATACCTAGCTACCCCTGCAATACCATACCTAGCTACCCCTGCAATACCATACCTAGCTACCCCTGCAATACCATACAGAGCTACCCCTGCAATACCATACCTAGCTAGCAATACAATACAATACCTAGCTACTCCTGCAATACCATACCTAGCTACCAATGCAATCAAGATACATCGTGTCATGTCTTTGGCATCAATAAAAGTGAATACTTATTTTATCAAATCCATTCTCTGTAATTATTATTATGTGATTAAACAAATCATGTAAATGTAATTAACTAGGAAGTCGGGGCACCAAGGAAAATCTTCAGATTACAAAGTTATAATTTCCTAATATAACTCTTCAGATATTTTAATATCTGATCAATTAGTCTTCTAATTATTTAATTATTCTTTACCTCACGTTAGTCTCATTCCAAACGTCGTAAATTGTTGGTTATCTGCACAAACCCAGCCTTTACTATGATTCATCCATACACCAATTGTATTAATCATTTATTTACTAACTAACTAAATAATCACAGAAATGCATAAACACACAAACAGTAGATATGGTTACAAGGAAATGATAGGGGAGGTTCCCTAGTGGGCTAAGCTGATATGACGGCTTGGTGGACAAAGGGAAGTGGGTGTGGACTGAGAACAGGCAGGAAAGACAAAAAGAAATCACTACACAGTTGATCATTATATTAATTGAAATGCTAATTCTTTGCACATGAACGCTCACTCATTCATGAATAAAGCCGTCAATATATATCTACGCCCAGTGTGTCGTCGTGATCTCTGTTGGAATCGTCAGTCCTTCTGTTGGAGAGTCAGTTCATCAGCGTCTCTCTCTCTCTCTCTGCTTCCCTGAAGAGCAAAGTATTTCGTGGTTAGAATGAATACTTCAGAGTACCATTCAGAAATGTTCTCATAGAGTAGATGTTTCGGCGGTTGTTGGAATTCGCAATCCCAGGTTTACATCATTTCTATCTGCAGACTAGTAATTTGTATCTAAGATTTGCTCTTATTCTGTAGGGATCGATAGTCTCAGAGTTTAACCATTTCTAGCCGTGTAGCCAATGCTCCACGTGGTATGGTTAGGAATTCAATAACTATTCGCAATCACAGCTCACGCTGTGGGTTTGCTTAGTCTAAACTCAAGCCTGTAACCCTCGGTGTCCATCGAGGTATGCGTGGCCTGAAGAGGATTTCCTCAGGAGGAGGTTTTATTCGTAACAATAGAAAAGGCGGTTCTATGATGCCAGATCATGTCTGTGCTCACGGGGGCGGGCCAATGACTTAGTTCAACTTTAAAGGGAATTACATAATTTCACAAATAGTTTCATCTTTACTCATTCATTTTATACAAGAATTAGATGCAAACCTCATCATTGAGAATGTACACATTCAGAGATATAGTCATGTGTGTTTCCTGTCCTCTCTGAGGTCACCAAATAAAACACACTCGTCATACCCGTCCCTTAAGTGTCCACGGACCATTCCCACCTTCTCACAAGTGGACATTTTGTATCAAATTCCCATTTTGGGGATTTAGGAGTTCGCCATGTGAAATCCTTTGTTCTCTCTGTGTGTCTCTCTTTCTGCATGGCCAGGGGGAGAGAGTCTCTGCCAGGAATTTACGACATGAGATAACAGAACCTGGGTGTAGGAGAGAGAGGGGGATAACCCGATCTACACCCAGAAAGGGCCACGTCATGACAATTGCTACCACCAAGATAACAATTGACTATAGGACAGCCTAACTAGCTAGTATCTACCAATGCAATTTACTGTAGGATACCTTGAGTGTGTATTGCCAATACTGGTTCTTATCTAAATGTTATTTAACTGCAGGCCACAAAGTAAAGCAATCTTCCCACTACTCTACTCTAGTCTACTTTACTCTAGTCTAGTCTACTCTCCTTTACTCTACTCCAGTCTACTTTACTTTAGTCTACTCTACTCTAGTCTACTTTACTCTAGTCTAGGCTACTCTACTTTACTCTAGTCTAGTCCTACTTTACTCTAGTCTACTCTAGTCTACTTTATTCTAGTCTAGTCTACTTTACTATAGTCTAGTCTAGTCTACTCTACTCTAGTCTACTCTAGTCTACTCTACTGCACTTTACTCCAATCTAGTCAACTCTACTTTACTCCAATCTAGTCTACTCTACTCTAGTCTAGTCTAGTATACTCTACTCTACTCTAATCTAATCTAGTCTAGTCTTCTCTACTCTAGTCCACTCTACTCTACTCTAGTCTACTCTACTCTAGTCTAGCATACTCTACTCTAGTCTAGTCTACTCTACTCTAGTCCACTCTACTCTAGTCTAATCTACTTTACTCGAGTGCACTCTACTCTAGTCTAGTCTAATCTACTTTACTCTAGTCCACTCCACTCTAGTCTAGTCTAATCTACTTTACTCTAGTCTACTCTACTCTAGTCTAGCCTACTTTAGTCTAGTCTACTCTAGTCTACTCTAATCTAGTCTACTCTAATCTAGTCTACTCTAGTCTACTCTACTTTACTCTAATCTAGTCTACTCTACTCTAATCTAGTCCAGTCTACTCTACTCTAATCTAGTCTACTCTACTCTAGTCCACTCTATTCTAGTCTACTCTAATCTAGTCCACTCTACTCTAGTCTACTCTAGTCTGCTCTACTCTACTCTAGTCCACTCCACTCTACTCTAGTCCACTCTACTCTAGTCTACTCTACTCTAATCTAGTCTACTCTAGTCTAGTATACCCTACTCTACTCTAGTCTAGTCTACTCTACTCTAGTCTAGTCTACTCCACTCTACTCTACTCTAGTCTAATCAACTTTACTCTAGTCTACTCTACTCTAGTCTACTCTACTCTAGTCTACTCTACTCTAGTCGACCCTACTCGACTCTACTCTAGTCTACTCTAGTCTGCTCTACTTTACTCTAGTCCACTCTACTCTAGTATACTTTACTTTACTCTAGTCTACTCCACTTTACTCTAGTCTACTCTACTCTACGTTACTCTAGTCTACTCTACTCTACTTTACTCTAGTCTACTCTACTTTACTCTAGTCTAGTCTACTCTACTTTACTCTAGTCTAGTCCTACTTTACTCTAGTCTACTCTAGTCTACTTTATTCTAGTCTAGTCTACTTTACTATAGTCTAGTCTAGTCTACTCTACTCTAGTCTACTCTAGTCTACTCTACTGCACTTTACTCCAATCTAGTCAACTCTACTTTACTCCAATCTAGTCTACTCTACTCTAGTCTAGTGTAGTATACTCTACTCTACTCTAATCTAATCTAGTCTAGTCTTCTCTACTCTAGTCCACTCTACTCTACTCTAGTCTACTCTACTCTAGTCTAGCATACTCTACTCTAGTCTAGTCTACTCTACTCTAGTCCACTCTACTCTAGTCTAATCTACTTTACTCTAGTGCACTCTACTCTAGTCTAGTCTACTCTACTCTAGTCCATTCTACTCTAGTCCACTCTACTCTAGTCTAGTCTAATCTACTTTACTCTAGTCTACTCTACTCTAGTCTAGCCTACTTTAGTCTAGTCTACTCTAGTCTACTCTAATCTAGTCTACTCTAATCTAGTCTACTCTAGTCTACTCTACTTTACTCTAATCTAGTCTACTCTACTCTAATCTAGTCCAGTCTACTCTACTCTAATCTAGTCTACTCTACTCTAGTCCACTCTATTCTAGTCTACTCTAATCTAGTCCACTCTACTCTAGTCTACTCTAGTCTGCTCTACTCTAGTCCACTCCACTCTACTCTAGTCCACTCTACTCTAGTCTACTCTACTCTAATCTACTCTAGTCTAGTATACCCTACTCTACTCTAGTCTAGTCTACTCCACTCTACTCTACTCTAGTCTAATCAACTTTACTCTAGTCTACTCTATTCTACTCTACTCTAGTCTACTCTACTCTAGTCGACCCTACTCGACTCTACTCTAGTCTACTCTAGTCTGCTCTACTTTACTCTAGTCCACTCTACTCTAGTATACTTTACTTTACTCTAGTCTACTCCACTTTACTCTAGTCTACTCAACTCTACGTTACTCTAGTCTACTCTACTCTACTTTACTCTAGTCTACTCTACTCTACTTTACTCTAGTCTACTCTACTCTACTTTACTCTAGTCTAGTCTACTCTACTTTACTCTAGTCTAGTCCTACTTTACTCTAGTCTACTCTACTCTACTTTACTCTAGTCTACTCTACTCTACTTTACTCTAGTCTACTCTACTCTACTTTACTCTAGTCTAGTCTACTCTACTTTACTCTAGTCTAGTCCTACTTTACTCTAGTCTACTCTAGTCTACTTTATTCTAGTCTAGTCTACTTTACTATAGTCTAGTCTAGTCTACTCTACTGCACTTTACTCCAATCTAGTCAACTCTACTTTGCTCCAATCTAGTCTACTCTACTCTAGTCTAGTCTAGTATACTCTACTCTACTCTAATCTAATCTAGTCTAATCTACTTTACTCTAGTCCACTCTACTCTAGTATACTTTACTTTACTCTAGTCTACTCCACTTTACTCTAGTCTACTCTACTCTACTTTACTCTAGTCTACTCTACTTTACTCTAGTCTACTCTACTCTACTTTACTCTAGTCTACTCTAATCTACTTTACTCTAGTCTACTCTAGTCGACTCTAGTCTAGTCGAATCTAGTCGACGCTAGTCTAGTCGACTCAAGTCGACTCTAGTCTAGTCGACTTTACTCTAGTCTACTCTACTCTAATCGAGTCTACTCTAATCTACTCTACTCTACTCTAGTACACTCTACTCTACTCTGGTCTACTTTACTCTAATCTAGTCTACTTTACTCTAATCTAGTCTACTCTACTCTAGTCTACTCTACTCTACTCCAGTCTACTTTACTCTAGTCTAGTCTACTTTACTCTAGTCTAGTATACTTTACTCTACTCTACTTTACTCTACTCTACTTTAATCTAGACTACTCTACTCTACTCCACTCCTCTACTTTACTCTACTTTACTCTAGTCTAGTCTACTCTACTCTACTTTACTCGACTCTAGTCTTCTTTACTCTAGTCTAGTCCACTCTACTCTATTCTGGTCTACTTTACTCTACTCTTGTCTACTTTACTCTAATCTAGTCTACTCTACTCTAGTCTACTCTAGTCTTGTGAACACTACTCTACTCTAGTCTACTTTACTCTACTCTAGTCTGCTTTACTCCACTCTACTTTACTCTAGTCTTGTCTAGTCGACTCTACTCTATTTAACTCTACTCTAGTCTACTTTACTCTACTTTACTCTACTCTAGTCTACTGTACTTTACTCTAGTCTACTTTACTCTAGTCAAGTCTACTTTACTCTACTCTTCACTCTACTCTTTACTTTACTCTACACATATCTCTCTCACTAGCTTTAAGCACCAGCTGTCAGAGCAGCTCACAGATCACTGCACCTGTCATCCAACTACCTCATCCCCATACTGTATTGATGTATTTATCTTGCTCCTTGCACCCCAGTATCTCTATTTGCACATTCATCTTCTGCACATCTACCATTCCAGTGTTTAATTGCTATACTGTAATTACTTTGCCACAATGGCCTATTTATTGCCTTACCTCCCTTATCTTACCTCATTTGCACACAATGTATATAGACTTTTTTTCTTTTTCTACTGTATTATTAACTGTATGTTTGTTTATTCCATGTGTAACTGTGTTGTTATATGTGTCGAACTGCTTTGCTTTATCTTGGCCAGGTCGCAGTTGTAAATGAGACGTTGTTCTCAACTAGCCTACCTACTCTACTCTACTTTACTCTACTCTAGTCTACTTTAATCTAGTCTACTCTACTCTACTCTAGTCCACTCCACTACTTTACTCTAGTCTAGTCTACTCTACTTTACTCTAGTCTAGTCGACTCTATTATACGTTACTCTACTCTAGTCTTCTTTACTCTACTCTACTCTACTTTACTTTGCTTTACTCTAGTCTAGTCTACTTGACTCTAGTCTACTCTACTTGACTCTAGTCTAGTCTACTCTAGTCTACTTTACTATACTTTCCTCTACTTTACTTTACTCTTGTCTACTCGACTCTACTCTACTTTGCTTTACTCTAGTCTAGTCTACTTGACTCTAGTCTACTCTACTTGACTCTAGTCTAGTCTACTCTAGTCTACTTTACTATACTTTCCTCTACTTTAATTTACTCTTGTCTACTCGACTCTACTCTACTTTACTTTACTCTAGTCTAGTTTACTCTACTTGACTCTAGTCTACTCTACTTGACTCTAGTCTAGTCTGCTCTACTCTAGTCTAGTCTACTGTATCTCTGGTGAACATATGAACAGAGGCATGCTCTGGTACTGATTGTATAACACCCAAGGCAGAGAGACAGCATTATCATACTGATCATATTAGCACCTGGGAGAGGGGGAGAGAGATTAATACAGTGGCCATAGGGAGAGAGAAGAAGAGAGGCAGAGAGGGGATGGAGGAGAAGGAGGGAGAGGGGGAGAGAAGGAGAGAGAAGGGGGAAAGGGAGGGAGGCCTGGCTCTGGGAGAGAGGGAGGGAGGCTTCAGGGCTTTAGGGGGAGACAGTAGATAAATGTGAGTGGGGTTAAACAAAGCCGTCTTGTCCCGAGTCCCCCCTGCTGCTACTGCATTGCAGATAAAAACCCTTACTCAGCCTCCCCTTTACTCAGCCTCCCCTTGACTCAGCCTCCCCTTGACTCAGCCTCCCCTTGACTCAGCCTCCCCCTTGACTCAGCCTCCCCCTTGACTCAGCGTCCCCCTTGACTCAGCGTCCCCCTTGACTCAGCGTCCCCTTTACTCAGCGTCCCCCTTGACTCAGCGTCCCCCTTTACTCAGCGTCCCCCTTGACTCAGCCTCCCCCTTGACTCAGTGTCCCCCTTTACTCAGCGTCCCCCTTTACTCAGCGTCCCCCTTGACTCAGCGTCCCCCTTGACTCAGCGTCCCCCTTGACTCAGCCTCCCCCTTTACTCAGCCTCCCCTTTGACTCAGCCTCCCCCTTGACTCAGCCTCCCCCTTGACTCAGCGTCCCCCTTGACTCAGCGTCCCCCTTGACTCAGCGTCCCCCTTGACTTAGCCTCCCCCTTGACTCAGAGTCCCCCTTTACTCAGCGTCCCCCTTTATTCAGCGTCTCCCTTTACACAACCTCCCCTTTACTCAGCCTCCCATATTACTCCCTCCTCCTACTACCCTACTACTAGACTCTATAGTCAGTCTAGATAAAACCATTACTTAGTCTTCTGCTTACTCAGCCTCCAATAGCACTCCCTCCTCCTACTAGAGTAGATTGGGCAAATTCCAGATGGGCTGGTCCATCTTTAGCCAGTGGGCCTGTCTTAATTGGTGGGTTTTGCACATAATTATAATTATCTGGCTAATATGGGGCCTTGATGGCGGGTGTGTTAGAAATCCTCGGGCCGATTTATGGCCCCAGTCCTTCCCTGCTAAGCCTAGAGCTATCTGGAGCTGTCTGTGGTGCTGAACCTGACACATACCAGATACTACACTGTTACACCAGATACTACACTGTTACACCACATACTACACTGTTACACCACATACTACACTGCTACACCACATACTGCACTGTTACACCACATACTGCACTAATACACCACATAAGACACTGTTACACCATATACGACACTGTTACACGATATACAACACTGTTTAACTTCTTTGGGATGGGGCGGTATTTTGACGTCCGGATGAAAAGTGTGCCCAAAGTAAACCGCCTGCTACTCAGGCCCAGAGGATAGGATAAGCATTTAATTGGTAGATTTGGATAGAAAACACTCTAACGTTTCTAGAACTGTTCAAATAATGTCTGTGAGTATAACAGAACTGAAATGACAGGTGAAACCCCGAGGACAAACCATCCCCCCCAAAATAATGTAATCCTACCACTGATTTCAATGGCTGGCACTTTTATAATAGGGCGAAATCGTGCCCGATTCCAGTAGATGTCAACAGTCTTTAAAAAGAGTTTCAGGCTGGTTTTTGGAAAAATTAGACAGAAATTGTAGTTTTTCTAGGTGGCTCCCATTTTGGCTGTAGTGTTTCCAAGTGCGTGAATGAGAGCGCGTTCTTTGGTATTTTACTCCGGTAAAGACAATAACGATTCTCCGTCTTAAATTTGATCGTTTATTTGCGTATTAGGGTACCTATTGTTTGATTCTAAACGTTGATTGACTTGTTTGGATAAGTTTATTAGCAACATTTGGGATTCATTTTGTATGCATTTTGAAGGAGGGAAACCGAGTGGATTATTGACTGAAGCGCGCCAGCGAAACTGAGTTTTTATGGATATAAAGAAGGACATTATCGAACAAAAGGACCATTTTTAATGTAACTGGGACCTTTTGGAGTGCCAACAGAAGAAGATCTTCAAAGGTAAGGCATATATTATATGGCTATTTCTGACTTTCGTGTCGCAACTCCCTGGTTGAATATGATTTGTTATGCATTTGTGTGCTGGGCGCTGTCCTCAGATAATCGCATGGTTTACTTTCGCCGTAAAGCCGTTTTGAAATATGACATGGCGGCTAGATTAACAAGTTCATCTTTATTTTGATGCATTTGTCACGCTCTGACCCAAGAGAGCTGTTTTTTCTATGTTTAGTTAGGTCAGGGTGTGATAGGGGGTGGGCATTCTATGTGTTTGTTTTCTAGGTTTCTGCCGTGTATGGTTTCCAATCAGAGGCAGCTGTCTATCGTTGTCTCTGGTTGGAAGCCATACTTAGGCAGCCTTTTTCCCTTGGTTTGTGTGGGTAGTTGTTTTCTGTTTTGTTAGATTAACCTGACAGAACTGTCGGCTGTCATTTTTGTTTATTTGTATTCAGTATTCGATTTTCATGAAAATTTACGATGAGCACTCAACACGCTGCGCCTTGGTCCCCTTCATATGACGTTCGTTACAGTATTGCACTTGTGATTTCATAAAAGTTTAATATTTATAGTAATTTCATTTGAATTTGGCGCTCTGCAATTTCACAGGCTAGCGTCCCACTAATCCGCAAGAAGTTAATGGAAAACTGGGACTAGCTGGCCAAAGATACCTGCATGGTCGGACGCAGGACAACCTAAAGCCATAAGGGAGCCCTTCAAAATTGAATTTTAAAACAAAACTGCAGTCCTGTGTTGAAGTCAAAGTTTGCAATTCCAGAAATGCCAAAACAACCCCAGAGACCTACAATGACTGTAAGTAAACAATGAGGGGGTTGTGTTGACAGATACGGTACTCTAACTAGCTGTCACCGCTATACACACTCGTCCCAAATGGCACCCTATTCCCCATAAAGTTCACTGCTTTTGATCAGGGCCTATAGGGAACAGGCTGCCAGTTGGGACGTATCCTAAGAGACAGCCAATCTCTCCTGAGCAGTGTGTGTGTGTGTCTGACGGTGGGGCGCTGCTCAGGGACCATCTGCCGCGCACACACGTGCACACTCGCACACACACACACACACACACACACACACACACACACACACACACACACACACACACACACACACACACACACACACACACACACACACACACACACACACACACACAGTGTGCCATCCTGAGGTCCTGGCAATGGTTTCAGGTCTCTCCCTAGCATTTTGTGTTCCAACCCAACCATCTCTGCATGTACACAACTAATACACTAAGTCTGACCTTATCCTCTAACAAGGAAATATCTAAGGTAAGAACATAGATTGGTCAACTAAACAATTATTCAATAGATCAAGCAAGGAATCAATAGAGGATTTCAGCTATGACCAAACATACACGCACAGTGGAGAGAAGAGAGGAAAGGAGAGGAGAGGAGAGGGTCTCAGAGTATCCTTCTTCTAGTAATGAGAACCATCTATCCTATACTATTGTTACAGTGTATATTTTCCACTAGAGAGCTTTCCATTAAAACTCCTTCTACACATCAGAACTACACCAGATATAAGTGTCTTCTCTATTCCTAGAATTAACAGAGAGTTGCCATCAGCAAGCCTGTATTCAACAAGTGTCTAACATGTGTAGCCTGTGTGTGCCTCATGGCACACAACATGTGTAGCCTGTATGTTGTAGGGTACGGTACGTGTGTGTGTGATTATAATTTACTTTGATAGTGTGCATTTCACTGGGCACAGCTGTATTTTCAAACCTGATGCAGCCTTGACAGTAAAATCATTAGCAGGTTCCGTAATCTATAGAAACATTTACATTTTAGTCATTTAGCAGACGTTCTTATCCAGAGCCAATTGACATGCTGCCTCTCTCTGCTCTAAGTCTGCTGCTGCTGGCAAATCAAGTTTTATTGGTCACATACACATGGTTACCAGACGTCATTGTGAGCGTAGTGAAATGCTTATGCTTCTAGAGCCGACAGTGCAGCAGTATCTAACAGGTAATATCTAACACATTCCACAACAAAACCTAATACACACAATCTAGAAAAGGAATGGTATGAGAATATATAAATATAAAATATATGGATGAGCAGTGACAGAGCGGCTAAGATGCAATAGATAGTATAGAATAGATAGTGTAGGAAACAGTATATAGTATATACATAGGAGATAAGTAATCCGAGATATGTAAACATTCTTAAAGTGGTATTATTAAAGTGACTAGTGTTCCATTTATTAAAGTGGCCAATGATTTCAAGTCTGTGGGTAGGCAGCCGCCTCTCTGTGCTAGTGACGGCTGTTTAACAATCTGACAGCTTCTATATCTCTGTCCCAGCTTTGATGCACCTGTACTGACCTCGCCTTCTGGATGGAAGCCGGGTGAACAGGCAGTGGCTCGGGTGGTTATTGTCCTTGATCATCTTTTTTGCTTTCATGTGACATCGGGTGGTGTAGGTGTCTTGGAGGGCAGGTAGTTTGCCCTCGGTGATGCGTTGTGCAGACCGCACCACCCTCTGGAGAGCCCTGCGGTTGTGGGCGGTGCAGTTGCTGTACCAGGCGGTGATACAGCCCGACAGGATGCTCTCGATTGTGCACCTATAAAAGTTAGTTAGGGTTTTCGGTAACAAGCCAAATTTTTTCAGCCTCCTGAGATTGAAGAGGCGCTATTGCGCCTTCTTCACCACACCGTCTTTGTGGGCGGACAATTTCAGTTTGTCGGTGATATGTTTACCGAGGAACTTAAAACTTTCCACCTTCTCCACTACTGTCCCGTCGATGTGGATGGGGGGGTGCTCTCACAAGTCCACGATCATCTCCTTTGTTTTGCTGACATTGAGTGAGAGGTTATTTTCCTGACACCACACTCCGAGGGCCCTCACCTCCTCCCTATAGGCTGTCTCGTCGTTGTTGGTAATCAAGCCTACCACTGTTGTGTCATCTCCAAACTTGATGATTGAGTTGGGGGCGTGCATGGCCACGCAGTCGTGGGTGAACAGGGAGTACAGGAGGGGGCTGAGAACGTGCCCTTGTGGGGCCCCAGTGTTGAGGGTCAGCGAAGTGGAGATGTTGATTGGGGCGGTAAGCAAATTGAAGTGGGTCTAGGGTGACAGGTAGGGTGGAGGTGATATGATCCTTGACTAGTCTCTCAAAGCACTTCATGATGACAGAAGTGAGTGCTATGGGGCGATAGTCATTTAGTTCAGTTACCTTAGCTTTCTTGGGAATAGGAACAATGGTGGCCATCTTGAAGCATGTGGGGACAGCAGATTGGGATAGGGGTTGATTGAATATGTCCGTAAACACACCGGCCAGCTGGTCTGCGCATACTCTGAGGACGCGGCTAGGGATGCCGTCTGGGCCGGCAGCCTTGCGAGGGTTAACACGTTTAAATGTCGGCCACGGAGACACGTCGGCCACAGAGAAGGAGAGCCCACAGTCTTTGGTAGCAGGCCGCGTCGGTGGCACTGTATTGTCCTCAAAGCGACCAAAGAAGTTGTTTAATCTCTCTTGAAGCAAGACGTCGATGTCAGCGACGGGGCTGGTTTTCTTTTTGTAATCCGTGATTGTCTGTAGACCCTGCCACATACGTCTCATGTCTGAGCCGTTGAATTGCGATTCCACTTTGTTTCTATACTGACATACTGATAGAAGGCAAACACTAATGTGTTCTGACTGGTCGTTTTGTTTATTTAAATGTGAGGCTGTACACACACACACACACACACACACACCTGATGCAACACATTCCGGTCTCCCGCCGTGGAAGGCTGGGCTCATTAGCATGAGAATAAACACAGAGACTAAAAATAAAAAATAAAATGTCGGCTGTGTCAGCACACACACACACACAAACACACACACTTTCTCTCTCAAACACACACACACAGCTACACACAGCTACACACACACACACAGCATCCGCACAGAACTTCCTGTTGACAGATCCTGAGCAGGCTGGAGCAGGAAGATAAGAGCAGCACAATGCATTCTGGGAGATAAGAGTGCCACAAAGCATGCTGGGGCAGAAAAGCATCACTAAAGTTCTGTAGCTAGCAGATCACCACTTCCTCACTCTGCTACAATGGTACAGACTTGTCTATGACACAGCAGATAAATCACTAGCCTAAAATGCTTTTTCCAGTTAAACCATTTGGCTTATGTCTCATTTGGCATAGGTCATCCCACAAAGAGCATAGGTCATCCTCCAAGAGCATAGGTTATCCCACCAAGAGCATAGATCATCCCACCAAGAGCATAGGTCATCCCACAAAGAGCATAGGTCATCCCACAAAGAGCATAGGTCATCCCACAAAGAGCATAGGTCATCCCACAAAGAGCATAGGTCATCCCACCAAGAGCATAGGTCATCCCACCAAGAGCATAGGTCATCCCACCATGAGCATAGGTCATCCCACAAAGATCATAGGTCATCCCACAAAGAGCATAGGTCATCCCACCATGAGCATAGGTCATCCCACCAAGAGCATAGGTCATCCCACCAAGACCATAGGTCATCCCACCAAGAGCATAGGTCATCCCACAAAGAGCATAGGTCATCCCACAAAGAGCATAGGTCATCCACAAATGATGTTGCTAGCTTGTATGTAAAAGTAATGCAGGTGACTTTTGTGTCCGACAGTTACATACACTTGCATATCCACCATAAATTCAATGAGGACTGCATGGTAAACTCAACAGAATGATGGAGTAGCCTTGCCTTGCCTGGGCTTTCATTGACCTAAAGACTGGTGTTTGGCTCAAGGCTTTAGCTCAGTGAGCTAATGTGTTAGTGGGGTATTAAGGTGTCCAGATGACATGGGTTCAAAACCAGTAAGTCACACATAGTCTAACTATGTATTCCTCAACCAACACTTCTGTTCCTCTGTTCTCACCCACTAGCCAGCTGGCTGGAAAGAGAGAGTGGGGAGGGGAGAGGGAAAAGGAGAGGGAGAAAGAAAGTTTTCTGTGGTAGTAAGTTCCTTAGCTAAATGTAATGAAGTGTGGAGTGTGAGATGGAGCTGTAAAGTGTGCATGTCATAATGTCATATGTTGGTTGTTATAGAAACTAATGACACTACAGGATGGTTATGATGAATGGTGTTCTGTAATGATTTACCTGCCGCGCGCTCACATGGCACGCGCACACGCACACACACACACACACACACACACTCATGGAAGGAGAAAGACCAAAAGCACCCTGAGACCGATTATTATAGTTTTTACTGTATATAGATATATGGAGTGTGTTATTAATTTCATATGTGTCGTGATAATGGAGCCGTGTGTGAGCGTGTGCCTTTGTCCCTGTGTGAGTGTGTGTGAGCTGTTTCAGGGGTATATACGGCTCAGTGCCAAGCTGTTGGGTTTTACAGCCACTGTAATTACATTCACAAAGATACACTGACTTGGACAAACCACCCAGCAGCCAGGGTGGGAGTTATACATCTTAGCAGCACTAGCAACACTAGGGTCGTTTGTTTCTATTTCCGCTGAGGCCACCAACACCAATGTGAAAATGTATGCATTAACTGTTGTAAGTTGCTTTGGACTGAAAGTGTCTGCTAAATGTTAAATAAATACTCAGGCTGATCACTACAAATAGACTTTGATTTCAGACGTTTGAAAAGGTCCTGAGAACGTCGACATATGCTTCCTCTGCGCTCACCCCCAAAATAAAAAACTATTCCCCAGCACAGGAGAAAATTCCTGATGCTCTGTGGTGAAGCTCGCTGCTCAGACCAAAGCATGCTGCTCTAACCGCTGCACCACGGTAGTTCACAATGCCCTAGCAAGCCGGGAGAATACTTGATGATACTTGATGGTGTTGTTTTTTATTATTTCGTTTTAAAGCTGCTATCACGACTCAAGATAAGACCCAGATGCAGACACAGGAGGCAAATATTCATTATAACAAAGGGGCAGGCAAAAGGCAAGTCGAGGACAGGCAGAGGTTCGTAAACCAGGTCAGAGTCAGGCAAGTACAGGACTGCAGGCAGGTTCAGGACATGCAGAAAGGTCAGAACCAGGAAGACTAGAAAACTAAAACAGGAGAAACAGGAAACACGCTGGTAAGACCTGACAAAACAAGACAAACTGGCAACAGAAAATGCAGGCATAAATACACAGGGGATAATGGGGAAAATGGGAGACACCTGGTGGGGGGTGGAGACCAGCACAAGACAGGTGAAACAGATTAGGGTGTAACAGCTGCAATATGCTATTTTTTGGGCGACCCGACCAAATACACATAGAAATGTGAGTTATAAATCTGTCATTCTCATTGAAAGCAAATCTAAGATCTGTTCTATGTGCGTTATTTCTATACTTCATGTTCTTTAGTTTTTGCATCTTTTACTTTCGTTTTTTAACACCAGCTTTAAACAGATGAAAATCCGATATTTTTGGTTGTGGAAAAGATATTTCACAGCGGTTTAGATGGTACAATGATTCTCTACACTATACTTGCTTGTTTTGTCACACAAACTGAAATTAGGCAAACGATTTGATTTTTTGCAACCACGAAATGGCGTAGCTATTTCTGCGTAGTTCATCTTTAAGCCCGGCTGTATCACATCCTGCCGTGATTGGGAGTCCCATAGGGTGGCGCACAATTGGCCCAGCATCGTCCGGGTTAGGGTTTGGCCGGGGTAGGCCGTCATTTGTAAATAAGAATTTGTTCATAACTGACTTGCCTAGATAAATAAACGTTAAATAAAAAAAATAAGAAAATATTCCTTCCCCAAAACATAGCCCTAACCTTAACCACTCAGAATTAATACCTAAACTTAACCCTTTGAGTTCTGTTTTAACTCTTTAACCACACGGAAATGACCCTGTAGCCACGTGGAATTCATGTGTTAAAAATAGATGTAATCTATTAATACGTCAAATTAGGAAGTGAAACTGATATCTTGCTGTAATGTTAGCATCCACAACTGAAGGAGATGTGTAGAGAGAGAGAGGAGATAAAAGTAAGAGGAATGAATAGAGGAAGATGAAACTGCAACAGATGGCATCACTTTGGCTCAGAACCTGCCCTGCCCCCCTCCCTACATCCCTTGCTCCATCTCCCTCTCATTCCCTTGCAGCGTTGGACAGAGGAAATAAATAAAGTGCCAGAAGTGACAGTCATTCTAAATGGCTGCGTGACCAGGAAATAACACTCAGACCTCAGGACACACACACATTGGAACAGAGGGCCATTTACAACAGACGGCTTAGTGTCCATGAGGTGCAGACACACAGATATGGGGCACAGCTTCCAACTCTCTGTGTATGTGTGTTTCTGTTGACCAGGCTGGTGTGTGTGTGTGTGTGTGTGTGTGTGTGTGTGTGTGTGTGTGTGTGTGTGTGTGTGTGTGTGTGTGTGTGTGTGTGTGTGTGTGGGTGGGTGGGTGGGTGGGTGGGTGCGTGAAACCTTGGCCATGGACGTGTCGAGCTCTGATCAAGTCAAAGGTCTACCATGTGGTCCAATTCAAATTTTGGGGGGGGGGGGGGGGGTAAAACGTGGACAAACGTCAGAATCTGAAGTGAAATTGGAGTCTGACTGCATCTCCAATTGAGTCTGTAACAAACTGCAGCTATGTAATGTTATTTAATGGATGTATTCAATTAATAGAGCTGTAAGAGTGGGTTCTGACTACAAGTTTGGTTTTTAATCAAAGGCTCCATCAAATTCATTACAGGCAATGTAAATAAATGTAATAAACAAGATTTAAATAAAAAATGAACTATCTAATCCAAGCAGACGCAGTGATTGTGTGAACGCTGCTTTCACATGCTCTTGAGATTAACATAAAAACATACATACACAAACACACGCACGTGCATGTGTACATGTACACACACACACATACTCACAGGGTCATTCTCCTCACAGTATATAGGACAGTGTCATTCAAATGCAACCTATTTATAGTTCTCAAAGCTTTTAACCAAAGCCTCCAAGACCCTAAATAAAATACAGTATGTCTTTGTTTCTACAAGAACAGAAACAAAGAAGAGCTCTAAATTATGATTAATTGTGTGAAGACTTCTTTGTGTTTTAATTTAACCTAGTGGTGCATCGAAGCAAAACCGAACAAATTTTAATTGAATGAAATTTGGAATAATTATCTCAAGAATGAACACATTTCCCACTAATTTACCCAACAAAATAACTCAAACAAATTACAGACAAATTAAGTCAACAAAGATCACAGTGCAAAAACACACAGGGACACGCATCAACACACAGGGACACGCACCAACACACAGGGACACACATATCACACAGGGACACACACCAACACACAGGGACACACACATCACACAGGGACACGCACCAACACACAGGGACACACACTAACACACAGGGACACACACCAACACACAGGGACACACACCAACACACAGGGACACGTACCAACACACAGGGACACACACCAACACACAGGGACACACACCAACACACAGGGACACACACATCACACAGGGACACGCAACAAACCACAGGGACACGTACCAACACACAGGGACACACACCAACACACAGGGACACACACCAAAACACAGGGACACGCACCAACACACAGGGACACACACCAACACACAGGGACACGCACCAACACACAGGGACACGCACTAACACACAGGGACACACACATCACACAGGGACACACACATCACACAGGGACACGCACCAACACACAGGGACACGCACCAACACACAGGGACACACACCAACACACAGGGACACACACCAACACACAGGGACACACACCAACAAACAGGGACACACACCAACACACAGGGACACACACCAACACACAGGGACACACACATCACACAGGGACACGCACTAACACACAGGGACACACACATCACACAGGGACACGCACTAACACACAGGGACACACAAACACACAGGGACATGCACCAACACACAGGGACACACACCAACACACAGGGACACACACCAACACACAGGGACACACACTAACACACAGGGACACACACATCACACAGGGACACACACCAACACACAGGGACACGCACATCACACAGGGACACACACCAACACACAGGGACACGCACGTCACACAGGGACACGCACGTCACACAGGGACACACACCAACGAACAGGGACACGCACTAACACACAGGGACACACACATCACACAGGGACACACACTAACACACAGGGACACGCACTAACACACAGGGACACGCACCAACACACAGGGACACACACCAAAACACAGGGACACACACCAACACACAGGGACACACACCAACAAACAGGGACACGCACCAACACACAGGGACACACACCAACACACAGGGACACACACCAACACACAGGGACACACACCAACAAACAGGGACACGCACCAACACACAGGGACACACACATCACACAGGGACACGCACCAACACACAGGGACATGCACCAACACACAGGGACACACACCAACACACAGGGACACACACCAACACACAGGGATACACACCAACACACAGGGACACGCACATCACACAGGGACACACACCAACACACAGGGACACACACCAACACACAGGGACACGCACATCACACAGGGACACACACCATCACACAGGGACACGCACGTCACACAGGGACACACACATCACACAGGGACACACACCAACGAACAGGGACACGCACTAACACACAGGGACACACACCAACACACAGGGACACACACCAACACACAGGGACACGTACCAACACACAGGGACACACACCAACACACAGGGACACACACCAACACACAGGGACACGCACCAACACACAGGGACACGCACTAACACACAGGGACACACACATCAACACACAGGGACACACACATCACACAGGGACACACACCAACACACAGGGACACGCACATCACACAGGGACACACACCAACACACAGGGACACACACCAACACACAGGGACACACACCAACACACAGGGACACACACCAACACACAGGGACACACACCAACACACAGGGACACGCACCAACACACAGGGACACGCACTAACACACAGGGACACACACATCACACAGGGACACACACCAACACACAGGGACACACACCAACACACAGGGACACACACATCACACAGGGACACACACCAACACACAGGGACACACACTAACACACAGGGACACGCACTAACACACAGGGACACGCACTAACACACAGGGACACACACATCAACACACAGGGACACACACCAACACACAGGGACACACACATCACACAGGGACACACACCAACACACAGGGACACGCACATCACACAGGGACACACACCAACACACAGGGACACACACCAACACACAGGGACACACACCAACACACAGGGACACACACCAACACACAGGGACACGTACCAACACACAGGGACACACACCAACACACAGGGACACGCACTAACACACAGGGACACACACTAACACACAGGGACACGCACCAACACACAGGGACACGCACCAACACACAGGGACACACACCAACACACAGGGACACACACCAACACACAGGGACACACACATCACACAGGGACATGCATTAACACACAGGGACACACACATCACACAGGGACACACACCAACACACAGGGACACACACTAACACACAGGGACACACACATCACACAGGGACACGCACTAACACACAGGGACACGCACATCACACAGGGACACACACCAACACACAGGGACACACACCAACACACAGGGACACGCACCAACACACAGGGACACGCACTAACACACAGGGACACACACCAACACACAGGGACACACACCAACACACAGGGACACACACCAACACACAGGGACACGCACCAACACACAGGGACACACACCAACACACAGGGACACGCACTAACACACAGGGACACACACATCACACAGGGACACGCACCAACACACAGGTCAGAGCAAGCAGGGACACACACCAACACACAATCTTTCTTATGTGGAATGCCAATTTGTGGTACAATTTCTACCGATCTGCATGCCATTTTTTAAAATATATTTTTCAATATAACCTATATTTAACTAGTCATGTCAGTTGAGAACAAATTCTCATTTACAATGGCGGCCTACCGGGGAACAGCAGGTTAACTGCCTTGTTCAGGGGCATAACGACAGATTTTTACCTTTTCAGCTCAGAGATTCGATCCAGCAACCTTTCAGTTACTGGCCCAACGCTCTAACCACTATGCTACCTGCCGCCCCAGTTATGGTTTTCATATGAAAACTAGTGGTTTTCATATGCACATTTTCGTGAAACAGTTTAATTTAATTTATAATAACTTCTTCATATCTCAAAATCATTGTCATGTGGCTAATCAAAATTATTTCCAAATCTAAATGAAAATTATACTAACCTAAAAAATAACTTATATTGCCATTGCCAACTATGTAAATATAGCCCACATGAAGCCAACAAATAAAAACATTGCAGCCTGCAGGTTGAAAATATCCTGATCAAAATAAATATCCTATAAATCACATTGGCTACACATGGCCTGTCTGCAATTAACTTGAATCAACTATTAACTTGGGTCCGGTCCGAAGCTTGCGCTAGCGAACTTGCAACATTGTATAACATATTCTGGGCCCTCAGAGTTTCCTGCACTAGTGAGCTCCGGACAGACACAGCTGTAGGCTATTTGTGCAAGGGACAAGAAGCAGTGCTTGACTTGGGCAGGAGCTCACCAGAGTACCGGCACTTCAAATGTTCTACTGCCTGAGCTCCTGTTCCTCTGACAGAATATTAGCTCAAAAGTATTGTGGCACTCTTGCACCTAAATATAAAAAGTACCAGCACCCAAAATGAATACCAGAACCTATTTCAGGCCAAGTCATGCACTGATAAGAAGTAATCAGGTAGGCCAATTTTATGACGTTTCCACTGGATCAGACCATTACATTTTTCCCTTTCACGCTGAGTGGTTATCGAAAGGGAGAGAGCTGGAAAGACTTTCCAATACATTGAGGAACTATTGTAATTCTCAATGGATGTAAAAACAGAGCTTGTTTGCTTGTTGTTTGAGGTGAAGAAAACATTACTTTGAGAAGCTCCAGAGGTCATTAGTGGTGGTGCGTTAAGCCAAACAGAAATACTATCAGATCCACAAGTGAGCACATTAATAGGCCTACATTTGCTCGCAGGCCAGGTAGCCTATAGGCCTACTTCTCTGCGTGTGCGTCCTTACTCAATATTGACAGGAGCAATCCAAACAAAAGACAATGACTAAGTTGACAACTCGTAAATGGAAGGAAATAAAACAAAACTTGTTTCTCACAAGTGTAGCATAGGTTGTGCACTCTGCTAGCAATGTGTCCACTCCTACAATGAGAACAGGAAGACTGGAATATTAATATTGAATGCATTAACAGAAATTACAGTAACCAAAGTAACAAACATTCTAGATTAGAAATGACAGGAATTAACGATAAATGTACTCATGGTGATATATGTAATGGGGAATTGATACACACTAACAATCACATGCAAACAATTGAGTTTGGATCCCACGAAGCAGTTGGCATCAGTTGCTGGGACCGCTGCTATCTGTCCATGGATCCCGCCGACCAAGGGTCTGATGAGCTGCTTGGCGTAGCAGCTAGCCTAGCTGCTACTGTTAGCTGCCTATCAATCTAGCAGGGTTTCCTTGAGGGCTTGAATGCAGCCCACGACAGGGTTAGCCCTTGTGGCTGAGACAGAAAATGACCTGGACTTGTGGATGTCTAGATCCCTACTGTTTGTTGTTTCTATCTTCCCTACGACCTGCCCTGTCTGGAACTGCAGGGAGCAACAGCGTAGCCTACTTTGCTACCATGACAAAGACCAAAGCCGGTGGGAGTACCGTTGAGGACAGTGGTGGCTCACTATCACAGGTGAAGAATCTTTTAAACAAACCAAATTAGTTCTACAAGCAATTGTTACAACAAGAAAATAGCTTCAAGTGTAGTGTCCAAATACTGGTGGAGTCAACTAATAAAGTAATGGATGACCTGACCAGAGAGGTCCAGGACCTGAAGAATAGTTTGCAGTTCTCTCAGGGTCAGCTCAATGAGTTTAATAAACAGGAAAACAGCAAGCTGTCAGCAATCTGTAAGTCATTGAGAGAGGACATCCGTTCTGTATTTGAATCCATGATAACAACGATGAAGAAATCAGATTATCTCGAGGGACAATCAAGGTGGAACAACATGGTTGTGGACGGGAATTTCAGAATCTCCACGAGACCTGGATGGAGTCCAAGGACAAAGCGAGGGAAATTACCTTGGAGAAACTGAACATGGACCACAGGAAGATTGAGGTGGAGCACTCCCACAGGACTGGTAACCCACCACCGGCCCAGGTGACAGGCCCAGGCCAATAGTGGTCAAGTTCCCGAGGTTCAAGGACAAGGTAGCTGTTCTGGAAAGAGCCAAGGAAAGGGCTGAAAGCTTTAGAAATAAGGTTCATGAAATCAATAACTTGCTAACATCAGATAACATTCATATACTTGCCATTTCTGAGATTCACTTAGATAATTATTTTGATGATAAAGCAGCAGCAATACAAGGATATAACATCTATAGAAGAGACAGGAATGCTCATCAAATAAAATAAAATAAAATGTATTTATATAGCCCTTCTTACATCAGCTGATATCTCAAAATGCTGTACAGAAACCCAGCCTAAAACCCCAAACAGCAAGCAATGCAGGTGTAGAAGCACAGTGGCTAGGAAAAACTCCCTAGAAAGGCCAAAACCTAGGAAGAAACCTAGAGAGGAACCAGGCTATGAAGGGTGGCCAGTCCTCTTCTGGCTGTGCCGGGTGGAGATTATAGCAGCACATGGTCTAGATGTTCAAATGTTCATAAATGACCAGCATGGTCAAATAATAATAATCATAGTAGTTGTCGAGGGTGCAACAAGTCAGTAACACAAGAGTAGGTGTCAGTTGGCTTTTTCATAGCCAATCTTTGAGAGTATCTCTACCAGTCCTGCTGTCTCTAGAGAGTTGAAAACAGCAGGTCTGGGACAGGTAGCACGTCCGGTGAATAGGTCAGAGTTCCAGCAGGTCTGGGACAGCAGGTCTGGGACAGGTAGCACGTCCGGTGAACAGGTCAGGGTTCCATAGCTGCAGGCAGAACAGTTGGAACTGGAGCAGCAGCACGGCCAGGTGAACTGGGGACAGCAAGGAGTCATCAAGCCAGGTAGTCCTGAGGCATGGTCCTAGGGCTCAGGTCCTCTGAGAGAGAGAAAGAAAGAAAGAGAGAAAGAAAGAAAGAGAGAATTAGAGAGAGCATATTTAAATTTACACAGGACACCGGAAAAGACAAGAGAAATACTCCAGATGTGACAGACTGACCCTAGCCCCCCGACACATAAACTACTGCAGCATAAATACTGGAGGCTGAGACAGGAGAGGTCAGGAGACACTGTGGCCCCATCCGATGAAACCCCCGGACAGGGCCAAACAGGTAGGAATAACCCCACCCACTTTGCCAAAGCACAGCCTCCACACCACTGGAGGGATATCTCCAACCACCAACATACCATACCATTGTGGGCTATACTCGGGACAAGGCCGAGTATAGCCCACAAAGATCTCCGCCATGGCACAGCCCAAAGGGGGGGCACCAACCCAGACAGGAAGACCACGTCAGTGACTCAACCCACTCAAGTGACGCACCCCTCCCAGGGACGGCATGGAAGAACACCAGCAAGCCAGTGACTCAGCCCCCGTAATAGGGGTAGAGGCAGAGAATCCCAGTGGAAAGAGGGGAAACCGGCCAGGCAGAGACAGCAAGGGCGGTTCGTTGCTCCAGCCTTTCCGTTCACCTTCACACTCCTGGGCCAGACTACACTTAATCATAGGACCTACTGAAGAGATATGTCTTCAGTAAAGACTTAATGGTAGACTGAGTTTGCGTCTCTCACATGGGTAGGCAGACCATTCCATAAAAATGGACTTCTATAGGAGAAAGCCCTACCTCCAGCTGTTTGCTTAGAAATTCTAGGAACAATTAGGAGGCCCGCGTCTTGTGACCGTAGCGTACGTGTAGGTATGTACGGCAGGACCAAATCGGAAAGATAGGTAGGAGCAAGCCCATGTAATGCTTTGTAGATTAGCAGTAAAACCTTGAAATCAGCCCTTGCCTTAACAGGAAGCCAGTGTAGGGAGGCTAGCACTGGAGTAATATGATCAAATCTTTTGGTTCTAGTCAGGATTCTAGCAGCCGTATTTAGCACTAGCTGAAGTTTATTTAGTGCTTTATCCAGGTAGCCGGAAAGTAGAGCATTGCAGTAGTCCAACCTAGAACTAACAAAGGCATGGATTAATTTTTCTGCGTCATTTTTGGACAGAAAGTTTCAGATTTTTGCAATGTTACGTAGATGGAAAAAAGCTGTCCTTGAAACAGTCTTGATATGTTCTTCAAAAGAGAGATCAGGGTCCAGAGTAACACCGAGGTCCTTCACAGTTTTATTTGAGACGACTGTACAACCATCCAGATTAATTGTCAGATTCAACAGAAGATCTCTTTGTTTCTTGGGACCTAGAACAAGCATCTCTGTTTTGTCCGAGTTTAAGAGTAGAAAGTTTGCAGCCATCCACTTCCTTATGTCTGAGACACAGGCTTCTAGCGAGGGCAATTTTGGGGCTTCACCATGTTTCATTGAAATGTACAGCTGTGTGTCATCCGCATAGCAGTGAAATTTAACATTATGTTTTCGAATGACATCCCCAATAGGTAAAATATGTAGTGAAAACAATAGTGGTCCTAAAACGGAACCTTGAGGAACACCGAAATTTACAGTTGATTTGTCAGAGGACAAACCATTCACAGAGACAAACTGATATCTTTAAGACAGATAAGACCTAAACCAGGCCAGAACTTGTCCATGTAGACCAATTTGGGTTTCCAATCTCTCCAAAAGAATGTGGCGATCAAAAGCAGCACTAAGATCTAGGAGCACGAGGACAGATGCAGAGCCTCGGTCTGACGTCATTAAAAGGTCATTTACCACCTTCACAAGTGCAGTCTCAGTGCTATGATGGGGTCTAAAACCAGACTGAAGCGTTTCGTATACATTGTTTGTCTTCAGGAAGGCAGTGAGTTGCTGTGCAACAACTTTTTCTAACATTTTTGGGAGGAATGGAAGATTCGATATAGGCCAATAGTTTTTTATAATTTCTGGGTCAAGATTTGGCTTTTTCAAGAGAGGCTTTATTACTGCCACTTTTAGTGAGTTTGGTACACATCCAGTGGATAGAGAGCCGTTTATTATGTTCAACATAGGAGGGCCAAGCACAGAAAGCAGCTATTTCAGTAGTTTAGTTGGAATAGGGTCCAGTATGTAGCTTGAAGGTTTAGAGGCCATGATTATTTTCATCATTGTGTCAAGAGATATAGTACTAAAACACTTTAGTGTCTCCCTTGATCCTAGGTCCTGGCAGGGTTGTGCAGTCTCAGGACAACGGAGCTTTGGAGGAATACGCAGATTTAAAGAGGAGTCCGTAATTTGCTTTCTAATGATCATGATCCTTTCCTCAAAGAAGTTCATGAATTCATTACTGCTGAAGTGAGAGCCATCTTCTCTTGAGGAATGCTGCTTTTTAGTTAACTTTGCCACAGTATCAAAAAGAAATTTCGGATTGTTCTTATTTTCCTCAATTAATTTGGAAAAATAGGATGATCGAGCAGCAGTGAGGGCTCTTCGATACTGCACGGTACTGTCTTTCCAAGCTAGTCGGAAGACTTCCAGTTTGGTGCTTGCTTCAGAGCTCGTGTATTTTCTGTATACCAGGGAGCTAGTTTCTTATGACAAATGTTTTTCGTTTTTAGGCGTGCAACTGCATCTTCATTGGCAAACTGGGCAAACTTAGTAAGGAAATGCCGACAACGAACAGTGAGCCATCATATATTCATGCATTTAAAAAAATTATGAAAGAAAAGCACTGTAAGTTTGAATTTTGTAACGTTAGTGTGGGAGAAGTGGAAAAATTATTGTTACCCATCAAATAATGACAAACCTCCTGGCACTGTCACATGCGCCGAATACAACAGGTGTAGACTTTACAGTGAAATGCTTAGAAATGAAATGCTTAGAAATGAAAAGACAACAAAAAACAAATGAAAGTAACAAATAACTAAAGAGCAGCAGTGGAAAGCTACTGAGGATGGTAGCTGACTCTATGACTCTATGGCCACTCCTGTCTGTCATATCTTTCATCTGAGTCTAGAAGAAGGTGTTTGCCCTGGAGGGAAGCCAAAGTTATTCCTCTACCCAAGAGATGTAAAAAAAAAAATGGCTGGTTCTAACAGCAGACCTATCAGCTTGCTGCCGCTCTTAGCAAACTGCTGGGGGGAAAAATGTGTTTGACCAAATACAATGCTATTTCTCTGTAAACAATTTGATAGCAGATGTTCAGCATGCTTATGGAGAAGGACACTCAACGTGTACTGCACTGACACAAATAATTGATGATTGGTTAAAAGATATTGATGATAATAATATTGTGGGAGCTGTACTGTTAGATTTCAGTGCAGCCTTCTATATTATTGAGACTAAATTACTTAGTGTTACCTTAGACTGTAAACCTTCATGGTCAAAACACATAGATTCAATGGTTGTAAAGATGGGGAGAGGTCTGTCCATATTAAAGAGGTGCTCTGCTTTTTTGACACCACACTTCAAGAGCAAGTTATGCAGGCTGTAGTTTTGTTTAATCTTGATTATTGTCCAGTTATGTGGTCAAGCGCTGCATAGGAAGACCAAGTTAAGCTGCAGCTTACACAGAACAGAGCGGCATGTCTTGCTCTTCATTGTAATCAGAGGGCTAATATAAATACTATGCAGTCTCTCTTGGCTAAGAGTTGAGGAGAGACTGACTGCATCCCTTCTTTTTATAAGAAACATGAATGTGTTGAAAATTCCAAATTGTTTGCATAGTCAACGTACACACAGCTCTGACACACACACCTATCCCACCAGACATGCCACCAGGGGTCTTTTCACAGTCCCCAAATCCAGAACAAATTCAAGAAAGAGTATAGTATTACATATATAGAGCCATTATTGCATGGAACCCACTTCCATCTCATATTGCCCACATGAACAGTGGGCTCATATTGCCCACAAACCTGGTTTCAAAAAACAGATAAAGCAACATCTCACGGCACAAAGCCTCTCCCCTATTTGACCTAGACATTTTGTGTGTAGGTATTGAAGTGTAGGCTATGTGTGTCGTTTTTAAATTGATGTAGTTCTGTCCTTGAGCTGTTCTTGTCTATTAATGTTCAGTAATATGTCATGTTTCATGTTTTGTGTGGACCCCAGGAAGATTAGCATCAGCCAATGGGGATCCTAATAAAATACCAAATACCAAGGAGGCCTGTATCTTTGTAGTGACTGGGTGTATTGATACACCACCCAAAGTGTAATTATTAACTTCACCATGCTCAACGGGATATTCAGTTTCTGCTTTTTATTACATTTTTACCCATCTACCAATGCCTTTCTTTGCGAGGCATTGGAAAACCTCCCTGGTCTTTGTGGTTGAATCTGTGTTTGAAATGCAATGCTCGACTGAGGGGCCTTACAGATAATTGTATGTGTGGAATACAGAGATGAGGTAGTCTGTGTAACATTGTTGCATAAAGTTATGGTACCTTATATGGTAACACTCTAACAGTCCTGTGGGAATGAGGTCAGGTGTCATCTGTACCTGTGCTTTTTTTCTGGAAAAAAAAGTCCTGTCTGTTGTTGCGTGATCATCACCTGACATCTGGACCTGGTCCTTCCTGCAGGGACGGACTGGCAGTAAAAAACGGCCCTGGACTTTGATCCAGACCGGCCCACCAGAACCGGCCCCCGTATACTCCACCACGGCCGCCCTGCTAATGCATGCACGTACACACACGATCAGCCCCTAATACAGCCACCTAGCTGCATCACAACCATTGATCACTATTGCAGTACTACTTTAAAAAAGCTGCAGAACACACACACAAACGCTGCACATTGTTTTAAAACTTCTACAGAACACACACTGAATTTGTCATGATTGAACTACCTCACATCACATGAAGCCTAGAGTGAAAAAGAGATTCTAAAATATCCACAATACTCACTGAGACACAGAACTGTCTAACTGCTGCTCAGGGTCAGCTGGCTGGCTTCACTCTGTCAAAGTACTGGACAGTAATATTACAGACAGGAAAAAGAGACATTAGAAATGTAGGAGTAAAATAATGTTAAGTAAGCAAGTTATAGGAAATATGTTGCAACTACCTTATTGGAGGAGCAATTTTCTTAACAGCTCTCTTTTCTCAACAACTCTATCGATCACCATATTAGAATCCAGGGCCATTAGGATGTCCTTTTCGGTGGCCATCAGCATGACGGCCTCTAGGTGTTCTTGTGAGAGAGTGCTCCTGAGTCTGCTCTTGATATACTTTAAGGTAGAGAAACTTCATTCACAAGCTATCTGGATAACTGAGAGGGTGTATCCAAGGCCAAGGAACTTATATCCAAGGCCAAGGATATGGTATGCATCAGTCAGCAGGTTGTACCGTCTCAGCATCTGGTAACAACACAGTGGACATTCTTTGCAGGATGAACAGCATTTATTCTTCATTTCCACCTCCTCTTCATTTCCATCAGGGCCATCCTCCACTGTCCTGGTCATGTTCCTCCTATCCTGAACTTTTCAATATTTTCCACTGTACAGCGAGGCTTCTCAGCTCACACTGCAAATTGTCAACAGCTGCTCGGCTATCAAATCGAAGCAAAAATTTGCTGATCTCTTGAAGGGCTGTCTGTGGAAGACCATTGGGTGTTATTTGGGAGAAGTTTCTAGGGTCCAGAAGGGCTGGGTCAGCTTATAGAGTGCCATGAGACAGAAATCACCCGAGGATACTATCTGTGACTGCATCCATAATTTGATTGTGGACTTGAGCTTTATAGGCACTCTCTGCCTCTGTCAAAGCTTCATCTTGAGCCATCTCTCCAGACATGATTTTCTTCTTTCTTGCCCTTTTCTGTGGCAGAGTGTCTTCCACCTCCTCCAGCTCTGTGTCCTCATCCTGTTCTTTGATCTTCTTATTTGTAAACTGAACAAATGTGTCTGTAGCTGCCTTAATGGTGTCAAAGTCTCTTGACATGCCTTTCAGGGTTTCCTGTGTAGCCACAACTATTCGATGGGCAGACAGGATGTCCCTCCCACTTGTCTGCAGGTATTTGGACAGTGGTGACGTGTTGTCAAATATCCGAAGAAATATTTGAGCTGTCAGTATCGTCTCATACCGGAGAATAACCTCAGTAAATCCTCTTGCCTTCACCCGAACAGTTGTCTTCAACATAGTGACCCTGGTCTGGTTTTCCAATGGATCCAAAGACCTTCTTCAAAGCACTATCCTTAGCCCACCAGCGTGTTTCTCAGATTGGAGATAGGCGTCTGTGTCGCGTGTCCTGGCTCTTCTTCTCCCACACATCCATCCTTTGGTACGATTCACGCAGTAACACAGCAATGTCGTTAAGGAGAGCAAACAGTGACCCACTTGCTAAGACAATTTCAGTTCAATTTCAGTTGTGTCAGACAAAACCAGATTAAGGACATGTGCATAGCACCATACATGCACTTCATTTTGATACTTTGAGGATAACAGAGTAGAGAAGCCCTTATATTTGCCCTGCATCTCGGATGCTCCATCCGTAGCATTGCCAATGCACTTGCTCATGTCTAATTTGAGTTTATCCACGACATCTGTCAACAACTGGACAAAGTACTGTCCAGTGGATGCCTCACACTTCACAAAAGCCACAAGCATCTCTTGTACAACATCTGGCGAATATCTCACAATGACAGAGCACTGCTCTTGAGAAGTTATGTCCTGAGTTGTGTTGATCTGGACACAGAACATTCCAGCTTGCTCAATTTCACTTGACATGGTCTCTTGGATAATGCTCTGAATTGTGTGAATGACGGTGTTGACAGTATTTTTTGAGAGGAGTGTGATTAGAGAACCTCTGCCTCTTGCCCCAGACTGATGTAGGTTCTTGCTTTTCTCAATGCATTCGGTGAGATGTTCTTTCAAGCAGACGTCATACTTTCCCAGCAGTATTATCATGTCCAAGAAATGATCGATACTGGTGTCCTCTAATGTATATGCAGCCTCAGACTGCATCCCACTGTAACTGAGCCCCCTCTTTCCCCCTCACACGTTCCAGCACCTGCCTTCTCCTGCGTACCTGCTCTCTGTGGGCAGACACCTGACTGCCACTGAGCAGACTTTGAATGTCTGCTTTGGAGGACCTTAAAAAGTATGTCTCAGCACTACTTCTGTGCATGTTGCTCTTCTCATGCTCTTCTACCCTTTGGTGAACATGTTTCCAATCCGTCATTTCACTCATAAAAATACTGCTGTCAGTAGGCTTCGCAAATGCCATACAAATTGAACAGTATAACACATGGCCTTCTTCATTGTATGACAGCCATTTCCGATTGGTGCCGTCTTAAAAACAGAAAACCCTCTGTACCACAGAGTTTTTTTTATTTCTGCATAGGGTGGAAACAAAACAATGCTTTTAAGTCATCTGACTTGGGTCTCTTGAAATAATCAAAAGTTGGTCTGGCATCCTGGCCTTCCTTGACTCTCTCTTCCACTGAAACTGGACTGAGCCTGTCATCAACCACAAAGATCCTCTCTTCCACTGAAACTGGATTGGGGCTGTCATCAACCTCAATGCTCTCTTCCACTGAAACTGGACTGGGCCTGTCATCAACATCAATGCTCACTTCCACTGAAACTGGACTGGACCTATCATCAACCTGGATATGAATAAAATAATATATAAATTAACTAATAAAAGCCCTTTTTGTGCAAAGCAATGATGACGGCACGTGTTTCCTTGCAGGTAACCATGGTTGACAGAGGAAGAACAATGATTCCAAGCACCACCCTCCTTTTGAAGCTTCCAGTCTGTTATTCGAACTCAATCAGCATGACAGAGTGATCTCCAGCCTTGTCCTCATCAACACTCACACCTGTGTTAACGAGAGAATCACTGACATGATGTCAGCTGGTCCTTTTGTGACAGGGCTGAAATGCAGTAGAAATGTTTTGGGGGATTCAGTTCATTTGCATGGCAAAGAGGGACTTTGCAATTCCTTGCAATTCATCTGATCACTCTTCATAACATTCTGGAGTATATGCAAATTGCATCATACAAACTGAGGCAGCAGACTTTGTGAAAATTAATATTTGTGTCATTCTCAAAACTTTTGGCCAAGACTGAATATGTCTAATGCAATTTAGCGTTTAGAACAATGTTACGTGTTATGTTTTTCTTGTTCCCCATTTTCCCCTTTTAGTGTGTTTGTATCTTGGGCATTACAGGTGTACCGAGTTGCGGCTAACGATGGTGGGCGTGGCTGTAGCTGATTACAGAGAGGATATCTGTTTGCCGTGTGAGGAGAGAGAGAGAGAGAGAGAGAGAGAGAGAGAGAGAGAGAGAGAGAGAGAGAGAGAGAGAGAGAGAGAGAGAGAGAGAGAGAGAGAGAGAGAGAGAGAGAGAGAGAGAGAGAGAGAGAGAGAGAGAGAGAGAGAGAGAGAGAGAGAGACTTTTGACTTTTTGTCTTTCTTTATTGAACCATTCTCATTTCATTTAAAACTCACCACCCAACCCCCCCTTAAAAATAAAACCAAAAATACATCCTGTGATTCATACATGTACCACATGATACAAACCAACATCACAATACTCAAAACAATACCCACTCCTATAACCGTATATCCAAAACATCTTCCCCAGCTATACAGACAGCCCCCCCAACACACCATATCTCCTGAAACATCTCCACACTTTTTATCATTTTATAGAACTCAAACTCAACCCTAAGGCGCGCAGAGACCATCCCATTAAACAATAGTAAAGGGTCTGTTATCCCCCCACCTTTGACCCTGTTCCTCCTTGTTAGCCAAATAGACAACTTCGCCTGAGCAAACAGAAAATTCAACAAAACACATTTGGCCTTCTCCTTATTTGAATACCTGTATCCCATTATGAACACCCCAACAGTAAAGACCACCCCCAACCTCTCACACAGACATTCCAACAGAGACATTAATGGCATCAACCTGGTGCACACAGAAAACACATGGTGCACTGTTTCTTTCATTTTACAGAAAGGACACTCCTGCCCAACTCCCGGTTCAACCCGTGCCAGCCAGCTGTTAGTGGCCAGGGCTCCATGTAGAACCCTCCACTGGAGGTCCCCTGACCTCTTTGGTGCTGGGGATTTGTAGAGCCCTCTCCATCTAAAACCCACCATACTCTCCTCCCCACATACCCCCTGCCACTGATGTGCCTTTACTCCTGTTAGGTTCCGAATGTTCCTAACCTTAACGCATAGGTTGTAGAGGGCTTTACCTCCCACCCCTTCAAACTCGCCCAGGCTCGGAGTGTTAAAATCTAACAAGTCCTCCAGACCCCCTTGCCAGTCTCCAGTCTCTGCCGTCACCTGCAGTGGCGGAAAACTTGGTGGCCCCTCTCCCTTTGGCTGCTCAAACATCCCTCTTACCGGCTCAGACAGTGCCTCCTGGACCTCCTCCAGGAATCTCTCCAGCAGCCTAAGAGACATTATCCCTGTTTGCTGTGCCAAGACTTCCGGGCTTTTCCACCCCTCCTCTCCCAGCAGTCTCAAGTCACCCAGCCTTTTTACACCCCCTGCCATCAGTTGTCTCTGCAGGGTGGCCGACTGGACCAATCTCAAAGGGATGGCTGGGTTGTGGAAGATAGGCTCCTCCCACACCCACAGCCCAGGCTCCACACCCCCTTCTCGTGTGGGCCTTAGCAGCTGCCAGGCCCTCAGCACCCCAGAGTAAAAGTCTGAGAGACCTGCTGTACTCAGCCTCTCCAGCTTCATGAGGAACAGCTGCCAATCCAAACCTAATCCGCCAGCTCTCCTCAGCAACGCGCATGCTGGTTCCCTCCAGCCAACGTCAGTATGGTACAGCAGTCTCTGCACCGCCTTTAGCCGGAACGCAGCCATCCTGCTCTCCAGTTCCACCAGGCCCTGTCCTCCTTCATGGACGGTCATATACAACACTGCTGCCCTCAGCCAGTGATGGCCCGACCAGAAGAAGTCCACCAGCTTGCGTTGCAGGTCTGCGAGCAGACCGGCGGGGGGGTTGAGGACAGCCAGTTTATGCCACAGGGAAGATGCCACCAGGTTGTTAATTATCAGCACCCTCCCTCTATATGACACTTGGGACAGGAGCCACCTCCACCTGGCCAGTCTTGACACCACTGCCTGTGACAGCCCCTCCCAGTTCTTCCTGACCCACCTCTCCGAGCCCAGGTACACCCCCAACACTTTAAGCCCTTCACAACCCCACTGCAAACCCCCTGGAAGCAGAGGAGGAGCCCTATCCCCCCATGCCCCGCATAACAGAGCTTTGCTCTTGCCCCAGTTTACCTTAGCTGAAGAAGCTCCCTCGTACACCTTCAGACTGGTCTCCAGTGCCTGCATATCTTGGCCATCCCTGACCATCACAGAAACATCATCTGCATATGCTGACACTGCTATTCCTGTCAACACATCCATGCCTGTCCAGCACACTCCCTGCAGTCTCCTGCGTAGCAGTCCTAAAAAAGGCTCAATGGCTAGTGTGTATAACTGCCCAGATAGAGGGCATCCTTGTCTAATGCCCCGTCTCACCCAGACTGGCCTACTGAGCCCCCCTCCCACCTTGACCATGCATGACGCCCCAGCATACAACAGCTTCACACAGGTCAAAAAACTCCTCCCAAACCCAAACACAGACATCACATTAAACAGATACTCATGGTCCACTCTATCAAAAGCCTTCTCTTGATCTAAAGAGACCAGTCCGAAGTTCACATTAGACCCTCTCGACAAGTCCAACATGTCCCTAATTAAGAACAAGTTGTCCGTGATTGAGCGTCCCGGTACACAATATGTTTGGTCCTTATGTACTATTGAGTCCAAATGGGACTTCAGTCTGTTAGAGAGGACCTTGGCAAATATCTTGTAGTCCGCACAGAGCAATGCCACAGGCCTCCAGTTCTTAAGTTCACACAAGTCCCCTTTTTTGGGCAGGAGAGTCAGAGCCGCCCGACGGCAGCTCATCGGCAACTCCCCTACCCCGACGCATTCACGCAACACGCAAAAGAAGTCCCGTCCAACTATTCCCCAGAATTTTTTATAAAACTCCACTGGGAGTCCATCAACCCCCGGTGCACGACCGGTGGACATCTGGGTTACGGCCTCTGCCAGTTCATGGGACAACAGAGGAACGTCCAAATCATCCCTCTGTGCCAGAGAGAGTTTAGGGAGTCCTGTGAACAAGACCTGAGCACACACAGGATCACACTCTTCTGCCCTATACAATTCAGTATAAAACTCCACAGTCCGCTCCCGCATCTCACCCACCACAGAGGTCACCCGCCCATCAGACAGCCGTAGACAATGCATACCCTTGGCTTCACTGCTCTGTCTTTCCAAACCAAAGAAGAAGGAGCTGGGAGCATCCATCTCCTTGAGCATGGAGAATCTAGCTCTTACAAGTGCTCCCTTTGCTTTAACCTGGAAAAAACTGCCCAGGTCCCTGCGTAATTCAGCTAAATTAGCCTGGAGGCCTACATTGCCTTGCCCCACCATCTCTACCTCCATCTCACTAATACACCGCTCTAGTTCCCCCAAAACTCTCCTAGCCTCTGAGGATGAGAGAGCTGTGTATTGTTGACAGAAAAGCCGAATTTGGACTTTCCCCACATCCCACCATTGGCTCAGAGACTCATAATCCTCTATTCGCTGCCTCCACCTTTCCCAGAAGGTCTGGAAACCTGCGCAAAAAGTGGCATCTTGTAAGAGCTTTACATTGAACTTCCAATAGGATGCCTGCCGGGGCCCTGGTGAAATAGACAGCCGAGCCATGGTTATGTGATGATCGGAAAACCCCACCGGGAGAATGGTAGCGCCCAACAGCCTATTGCTCCGATTCCTAGACATATAAAACTGATCAAGTCGGGCTGCACTCACCCTAGCCCCAAAAACCTTCACCCATGTATACTGTCTTGTGTTCGGATGTTTAGTTCTCCAAACATCCACTAGGTCAAACTGATTAATAATATCCCTTAACACTCCAACTGACACTGAATGAGGCTCTTCCCCATTTCTGTCTTTTGTAAAATCTATTGTGCAGTTCCAGTCCCCTCCAACCACCAGTGTCTCCTCAGGCGCTACCTGTGAGAGTTCCTGTCTAAGACTCCCAAATAGAACCCCTCTTTCTCTCCCTGTGTTAGGCGCATACACATTTATAAAGACAAACCCCATATTGTTAATTTCTGCTTTAACAACAAGGAGCCTACCCCTACACACCTCCTTTGAGGAGCAAATTTTTACAGACAGACCCGGTGCAAAAAGGACTGCCACTCCTGCACTAAGATTTGTCCCATGGCTCAACACACTTGCCCCTTTCCACCAGAGCCCCCAATCGACTTCATTCAATACATCACTATGTGTCTCCTGCAGAAACAACACCTGTACTTTTTTTTGTTTTACATATTCACCCAACACACTCCTCCTTCCCGCATCTCTGGCGCCATTTATATTGAGCGAGCCTACCCGTAGAGTCTCCATAAGAAGTGGGAGAAAAGCCAGCAGAGAAAGAGACCAATAGCAAAGCTCAAAAACTCCAGTGTCAGAAAGAAAATATACATCTAAACAGTGTCCGAAGGTAGACCCTTACGCACTGTTGTGACCCACTTCCTCAACCTAAACCGTTTCCTGGGTGAGAGGACACCATGCCCCTCATTTCTCACAGCATGTTGTACTGATCGTACAAACTTTCTTGAATCAGGGAAAAAAGCCTCAAGATTGACTTTTTTCCCCTTGGTCTCATTCAGGAACCTTGTCAGTTCCCTCACCGTGTACTTAGACCCCTCTGCTTGACTGGCTGTCAGCTCCGGGCCTATTGAAGAGGAGTCTGAAAAAAATAACTCCTCATCCTCTTCCTCAGACTCACTTTCCTCCTCATCTCTATCTCCCACCCTGACCACCTGCCCTTCCTCTCTGGTCAGGGCATCTCCCACAGCAACAGGCAAAGTTTCCATTGTGCCTTTAACCACACCCTTTTTCCTTTTCCGCTTGGCACCCTCCTCCTCCCCCCCCTAGTCTCTTACACTTCCCCACTGTACTCTCTTCATCCACTGTCATAACCTGACTAGACTTAGCATCCTCTACACCACCCTCCATATCATAGCTAAACCCAGCCTCAGCTACCCCATCATCTCTAGCCTGACAAGGCTCAGCCTCCACTACCCCACCATCTCTAGCCTGACTAGACCCAGCCTCCACTACCCCACCATCTCTAGCCTGACTAGACCCAGCCTCCACTACCCCACCATCTCTAGCCTGACTAGACCCAGCCTCTGCTACACCACCATCTCTAGTCTGACTAGACCCAGCCTCCACTACCCCACCATCTCTAGCCTGACTAGGCCCAGCCTCTGCTACACCACCATCTCTAGTCTGACTGGACCCAGCCTCCACTACCCCACCATCTCTAGTCTGACTAGACCCAGCCTCAGCTACCCCACCATCCCTGGTATGACTAGGCCCAGCCTCTGCTGTCTGCATCTCATTACCCCCTGCACTTTGATCTCGATTTCCCCCACCAGCGCTTGTACCCTCACTTTGTCTACGGCCTTTATGTGGGCATGCAAAGCTCTTATGCCCCAAATCCCCACACTCAAAACACCGTAGACTGTCTGTGCTGGCAAACCCTGCATAGAGCCCCTCCCCATGCCTCACTTTAAAATGCACATTTAGCTGTTGCTCATTGTTGTTCAGAAACATAAACACTTGCCTCCGGAACGAAACAACGTGCTTAACAGCAGCTGCCTGAAAGCCTGCCGACAGTACACGAAACCCGCTAGCAAACTTGCCAAAACGACTCAGCTCTTTCCTGATCTGATCGTCCGTAATAAACGGAGGTAAATTTGCAACGACTACTCTTGTCGAAGGGGTAGAAAGAGGTAAAACTGGCACCAACACATCCCTTACAAATATTCCGCTAGCAATTAGCCTACCAACCAAATTTTCTCTTTTCATGAACACAACCACAGCTTTGTTCATTCTAGAAGCAGAATGTATAAATTCAGCTCCTACCTGTTCGCCGACCGCGAGCAGAACCTCCTCCACCTTAACTCCATTCTCAGGAACACACCTGAATTCATGCCGTATCGACAGCATCTCCTCCGCGCTAGGCTGAGAAGCCATCGCGCATACCACGCCTTGCAAACCCCAGAAAACTTACTCTGTCCTCTTCCACCCTAACTCTGAAAAAAACTGTGGATACCGCTAAAACAAATATTGCATTAACCGTATACCATAGAAAATAAAATGTAAGGAAAAGATCAAGACAAGAGTCTAGAAAGTTAGTTAGGACAGAGTCCTCCTCACCAAACACTCAAACTCCCAAAAATTCCCAGCATGCAGAGAGAGAGAGAGAGAGAGAGAGAGAGAGAGAGAGAGAGAGAGAGAGAGAGAGAGAGAGAGAGAGAGAGAGAGAGAGAGAGAGAGAGAGAGAGAGAGAGAGAGAGAGAGAGAGAGAGAGAGAGAGAGAGAGAGAGAACACTTGTTTTGTTTGAGTATTTGTTTTAATTTATCATTGTCTGTGTTTCAGCCTGTCCTCTTGAGGTACTCCACCCTACCTAGGTCCTGGAGAAGGGAAAAGGTAGATCTGCCCATGGGTGTACATTCCCACGTAGATAGCCCATTGTTTTATACACTAGGTTAGCCGGGCGGGTGTCACCCTTGTATTTTCTTGGAACCAGGTAGGACAGTGGGCTAGGATTTACAGTGTGTTAGGAAGGATTAGGTGTGTAGAAGAGGAGGGACCTTTTGTTTATTTTCATTACTTGGACCCCGATCCCAAACATTCCCTTCTCTTACCTTCCCTGGTTGTGGTTGTTTTTGTTTTCTTACTGATTCTTTATGGGTGTTTTATATTGTTTGTTTAATTACTTTACTAAACTTTACTAACAGTGAGTTCTGGTTGTGGTCTGGTTATTTTTGCTCATTACACCCCACATTTCTTCCCCTCTCATCCGTGTTACCTGGTGTGTTTAGGCCCAGGCATTTACGTCTCCTCCTCAAACCAGCTACACCCGAGGGGAGAACGTAATAAACGACAAGGCAAAAGCAATCAGAATCAAATGAAAATGCTTATTTTTGCTAACTAAAATTATACGACAGTAAATCACAGGAAGGCGAAATCTAGGCATTCAGAGCTTTGCTAGGTGTCAAATTTGAGTTTTTCCGCTAGCCGGTTTGAACACCCAGTTACTGTACGTCTTTACCTCAATTCTTTCTTTCTGGTACATTTACACATCAGTAGCTGACCAATAGTATTTGCATTTCACTCATAAATTCTGATATAACATGTTGTATTTGTAACACATTTAGGCACATATCTACAGCTTCGGCTGCACTGTCTTTGGCTTCACTGTCCTCTCCGTCTACTCTTTTACCCGCAAACCGGGTTGTGGAATCTTCCTCTTGCCGGTCTAGCACTTCGATGTTAGCGTAGGTGGCACTGGTACTAGTACTACCGAATAAGTCGGTTAGTTTTTTACATTTACTTGCATTTGAGTAAAGACTTGACTCTTTTGTCTCTTAACTTTTCAGCCCCACCCTTTCGTTTTTTACTCTGCTTTTCCATTTTTTATTGTAGCTAGTTTTCAAGCTGTCAGTGTCAATGTGTGTGTGAGCGAGACAAAGGGGGCAGGGCTAAGGGTTGCATTGACGTTCGTTTGGAATAGACCAACGGCCCGGGGGAAAGGGGGGATTGGCCCGTGTCGCTCAACCTTCTGCCAACTTTTTTATTAGTAGTAAAAAATGTATAAGGCAGGCGGCCCACCGGCCCAGAGGTTGACCAGCCCACCCTCCCGGTACTCCCGGTGGCCAGTCCACTATTGGCCTCCTGTTACACATGAAGACACAACAGTTAGACTGCAGGAGAACACACACTGTGTCAGGACACAAGACACACACAGACACACAAAGTAGAGGACACACTATCACATTGTAGAAACTACACATACAGATGTAGAATCTTCATTTGAGACAGTTTGCTTCAGCAGGAACATAATCCTGCATCAACAGGAAATGTGAATTATTATTTGGATTATAATTTATGGACATTTCTGTAGGGGTTGATACATTTTTAGTTTGTAAATCGTTTGTAAATCTCTAAGTGTAATTTACAAACTTCAGAAGCCTTCTTAAACCTCAAATACACTACAAGTTTAAAATGTCCTGCATTGCAGGAAAGTTATCCAGCAACAGGGTGATCAAATTATGATCCTACATCTGGACACACACAGTAGAGAACACAAACAAACGTAAGTAGGCACACATTGAGCTGGGTGAATGGAATATGAATGACAGTCATCCAATATACTGTAATAGAATTAAGGCCATGCTCATGAAGAAAAAAAATCATCCTCCCTCATCTGAAAAGGTACTGACCGCCACTGATACACACACACCAGCTGGGAAAGGGTATGATAAGGAGGAAGGGTGGGTGGGTGAGAGTGAGGAGAAGGGGGGGACACAGAGAGAAAGACCTCATGAATTAGGGATGCAGCAACAAGCTCTCACAGTCTTGTGTCAGAATTAGATGTTCACCCATGTTTCTCAAATGTCAACATTTCAATGTTGGTTAGGTATTAACTCAAATGGTTAAGGTAAGGGTTAAGGTTTGGGATAGGCTTAAAAATAAAATAAAATAAACAACTTTCTATCACTCGATTCGAACATGCAACCTTTGGCACCAGAGGCGGATAATTCAGCTCATCCGCGATCCCCATTCAAAATCGAATCCCACTTGAAGGTAACATCGCTCAATCTTGCCCCTAGTGGCCGGTTTCCACGTCATCTCCCGATGTCCTCAGACATGGATGGACGTCAAATACTGACTTGTATCACAGGTGACCTGGCTGGATGCAGAGGAACAGTGGAATTGGACTGGAAAGCAGAGGCTGGTACAGAATGACTGAACTGCTACAGACTAAATTCTGCTCTAAATCTGATCCGCCCTATGGGAATCAGTTCCTCTCCCCTCTTCCCTCCTTGCTTGCTTCCTCTCCTCTTCCCCTCACCCGTTTATCTCAGAGCATTCAGTTCTCCCCTCTTCTTCTCTACTCTTTCCTCCATCCCTTTCCTCCGCCTCACCCTCCTCTCTCCCAGAGTGTAGACTGTAGAGTAGTGTGTCTCATTTTCAGGAAGGAAGTCCCAATCAGGAGAATGATGAATTAGCACAGACTCTGGTTTCTCTGCTCCACTTTCCCTCCTTTTTAATCACATCTTTCTTTGCCCTCTTTCCCTCCTCCCCTGCCTTTCCCTTCCCATCTTCCCTCCCCTTCCTTTCCCTTCCCATCTTCCCTCCCCTTCCTTTCCCTCCTATCTTCCCTCCCCTCCCATCTTCCCTCCCCTCCCATCTTCCCTCCCCTTCCTTTCCCTCCTATCTTCCCTCCCCTCCCATCTTCCCTCCCCTCCCATCTTCCCTCCCATTCCCTTTCCCTCCTATCTTCCCTCCCCTCCCATCTTCCCTCCCCTTCCTTTCCCCTCCCATCTTCCCTCCCCTCCCATCTTCCCTCCCATTCCCTTTCCCTCCTATCTTCCCTCCCCATCCTTTCCCCTCCCATCTTCCCTCCCATTCCCTTTCCCTCCTATCTTCCCTCCCCTTCCTTTCCCCTCCCATCTTCCCTCCCATTCCCTTTCCCTCCTATCTTCCCTCCCCTTCCTTTCCCCTCCCATCTTCCCTCCCATTCCCTTTCCCTCCTATCTTCCCTCCCATTCCCGTTCCCTCCCATCTTCCCTCCCCTTCCCTTCTTCTCCTTTATTTTCCATCCTCACTTAACAGGTGTTTCATTCCACTTGATTTCAGATGTGAGGTGAAGGCCATGTTTCTTCTTACCAACCCACATACAGGTATAGAATACAATGCTGCGTAATATATAGAATATAAACTCAACTCCTTGCCTGATGGTGAATGCCCCAGAACCATATTATCTAGATTATCAACCCAGATTGATAGACAGTATACAGTATAGTGCAGCTGTCATCTACCT
>NW_021823332.1:42500-47110 GCF_901001165.1 Salmo trutta | reverse complement strand
GGGGGTAGAGCGGGATAGAGGGGGTAGAGAGGGGTAGGGGAGGGAGGGGGGTAGCGGGGTTCGGGGGGATCGAGGGAGTAGGGGGTAGGAGGGGTAGAGGGAGGAGAGGGAGGGTAGAGGAGGATAGAAGGACGTAGAGGGGGTAGGGGAGGTTAGAGGAGGATAGAGCGAGTAGAGGGGGTAGAGGGAGTGGGAGGCAGATAGGGGGGTAGAGGGGGTTAGACGGAGGTTAGAGGGGGATAGAGGGAGTAGAGGGGCGGGGTAGTAGAGGGAGGTAGAGGGGATAGAGGGGTAGGGGGGGAGAGAGGGTAGGGGGAGGTAGAGAGGGGTAAAGGGAGGTTAGCGGGGCATAGAGGGCTAGAGGGAGTAGCGGGGGTAGAGGGGGTTAGAGGGAGGTTAGAGGGGATAGCGGGAGTAGAGGGGGTAGAGGGAGGTAAGAGGGGGATCGAGGGCTAGAGGGTAGTTAGAGGGAAGTAGAGAGGGGGTAGAGGTGAGGGTTAGAGGGGATAGAAGGAGTAGAGGGAGGTTAGAGGGGGATAGTAGCGCGAGGTATAGTGTGGTGGGTTAGAGGGAGGTGCGAGGGAGATTAGCGGGATAGAGGGAGTAGAGGGGGTAGAGGGGGGTAGAGGGAGGTTAGAGGGGGATAGAGGGAGTAGAGGGGGTTAGAGGGAAGTAGAGAGGGGTAGAGGGAGGTAGAGAGGGGTAGAGGGAGTAGAGAGGGTAGAGGGAAGTAGAGAGGGGTAGAGGGGGTAGAGGGGCGAGTAGATGGGTAGTGGGAGGTAGAGGGGGATAGAGGGATAGAGGGAGTCGAGGGGGGTAGAGGGAGGTTAGAGGGGGGTAGAGGGCATAGAGAGGGGTAGAGGGAGGTTAGAGGGGGTTAGAGGGGCGCAGAGAGGGACAGAGGGAGGTTAGAGGGTGTAGAGGTGGTAGAGGGGGGTGAGGGAGGTTTGAGGGGGGTAGAGAGGGGTTAGAGGGAGGTTAGAGGGGGATAGAGGGAGTTAGAGGGAGGTAGAGAGCGGTAGAGGGCGGTAGAGAAGGTTAGAGGGGGATAGAGGGAGGTAGAGGGAGGTAGAGGGGATAGAGGGATAGAGGGAGTAGAGGGATTAGAAGGGGGTACTGGGAGGTTAGAGGGAGTAGAGGGGGTGGAGGGAGGTTAGAGGGGGATAGAGGGGTAGGAGGGCATTGTAAAGGGGGTAGAGGGAGGTTAGAGGGGGATAGAGGGAGTAGAGGGGTAGAGGGCGAGTAGATGGGGTAGAGGGAGGTAGAGGGGGATAGAGGGATACAGGGAGTAGAGGGCAAGTAGAGGGAGGGTAGAGGGGAGAAGTGTTAGGGTAGAGGTGTACCCATGTGTGTGAGGGAGACCATGGCTTTGGTTGCACCTCTGCAGAGTTGTCCCTCTGAAACCAAACTCCAGAACATGGGGTTTTCATATCCCATTTCACTGGTAACGGTTTATTAACAGCAGAGAGAGGTGACCCCCCCCCCCCCCCACACACACGCACACACACATTTTTTGTGGGGACCAAATAATTGATTCCCATCCAAAATCCAATTTTCCCTAACACCTAACCCTAATCTAACCATAACCCTAATCTAAACTCTAAGCCTAATTAACCCCTAACCCTAATACTGTACCTAACCCTAACTTCTAACTCTAACCCTAAACCTAACCATAACCCCTAACCCTAAGCTTAATTCTAACCCTAACCCTAATTGTAACCCTAACCCTAAGCTTAATTCTAACCCTAACCCTAATTGTAACCCTAACCCTAACCTGACCCATTAACCTAAAGTTAAAATAAATCTTCAGGGGGACTGTCAATATTTTCCTTGTTTTACTGTCAATGTGAGGACTTCTGGTACCCACAAAGATAGTTAAACAAGAACATACATACACACACACACACATACAAGTGAGCAGACAGGCAGGCCACGCACACCCACACATGCACGTGCACACACACACACACACACATGCACGTACACACACACAGTACTGTACAATCACACAGTGCTTCTAGGACACTTCAACTTGAGTTCTAGAGAGAATGTGGAAACTTTTAATGCTACTCTTTTAATCCTACTGCTCATTCCTTTCACACTGCAGAACCAAGTCAGCCCCCTGCCCCACCCCCAGTTTAACCAGTCAGTCTCCTGTCACCTGCCATGGTGTCTGGCCCATCCTGTCCTCACTTAGACAGCTCCAGAGGAGGGCCTGATGAAACCGGATCCGTCCTGACTCCCCCGGGGGCGATTGTAGCTGCTGATAAACGTGAGATGGGAACCAGCCTGTTCCCTTTCAATGGGACACGCTGACATAAGGGATGTTAGCCCCTCTCCTCACAGTCACACTCCAGAACCCACACTCAGCACTACCTACCACCACTCACTGGGTGAGAGAGAGAGAGAGAGAGAGAGAGAGAAAGAGAAAGAGAAAGAGAGAGAGAGACATGGATTGGAACTGTCTCTTAAAGCAGTCATACTTCACCACTCTCACTCTTAGTGCTACTGACAATGTGTGTGTGTGTGTGTGTGTGTGTGTGTGTGTGTGTGTGTGTGTGTGTGTGTGTGTGTGCGCTCACTCGTGTGTGTGTGTGTGTGTGCTTATATGTGTGTGTGTGTGCCTGCATGAGCAGGTTTGTGCGTGTGTGTGTATCCGAGAATGTTGAGGCAGACCGGAAATCCCCCTGAGTGATACGTAAATGGTTCCTTCTCTCTTCTCTTTCTTCCCTTTCTCTCCATCTGAAGTCAGCACTTACTGCCTGACTGGGGTACATGGCAGGCCAAGCATGAAGATGAAAGACTTGGTAAAAGGGATGGATGGAGGGAGGTAGGGAGGCAGGGAGGGAGGGAGGTTAAGAGGTAGAGAGGGAAAAAGAAAGGGAGGGAGTGATGGCAGAGGAAAAGGGAGCTGTAAAACATGACAAGCTCTCTTGGGTGAGATCATGTAAAGGAATGGGAGTTAGCAGTAGTAGTAGTACAGTCCCAGCGCGCACGACCCACGTGGAGTTCCAGGTCTCCGGCAGCCTCTGGAACTGCCGGTCTGCGGCCAACAAGGCTGAGTTCATCTCAGCCTATGCTACCCTCCAGTCCCTAGACTTCCTGGCGCTGACGGAAACATGGATCACCACAGATAACACTGCTACTCCTACTGCTCTCTCCTCGTCTGCCCACATGTTCTCGCATACCCCTAGAGCATCGAGCCAGCGGGGGTGGTGGCACTGGAATCCTCATCTCTCCCAAGTGGACATTCTCTCTTTCTCCCCTGACCCATCTGTCTATCTCCTCATTTGAATTCCATGCTGTCACAGTTACCAGCCCTTTCAAGCTTAACATCCTCATCATTTATCGCCCTCCAGGTTCCCTTGGAGAGTTCATCAATGAGCTTGACGCCTTGATAAGTTCCTTTCCTGAGGATGGCTCACCTCTCACAGTTCTGGGTGACTTTAACCTCCCCACGTCTACCTTCGACTCATTCCTCTCTGCCTCCTTCTTTCCACTCCTCTCCTCTTTTGACCTCACCCTCTCACCTTCCCCCCCTACTCACAAGGCAGGCAATACGCTTGACCTCATCTTTACTAGATGCTGTTCTTCCACTAATCTCATTGCAACTCCCCTCCAAGTCTCCGACCACTACCTTGTATCCTTTTCCCTCTCGCTCTCATCAAAAACTTCTCACTCTGCCCCTACTCGGATGGTATTGCGCCGTCGCAACCTTCGCTCTCTCTCTCCCGCTACTCTCTCCTCTTCCATCCTATCATCTCTTCCCTCTGCTCAAACCTTCTCCAACCTATCTCCTGATTCTGCCTCCTCAACCCTCCTCTCCTCCCTCTCTGCATCCTCTGATTTTCTCTGTCCCCTATCCTCCAGGCCGGCTCGGTCCTCCCCTCCTGCTCCGTGGCTCGACGACTCACTGCGAGCTCACAGAACAGGGCTCCGGGCAGCCGAGCGGAAATGGAGGAAAACTCGCCTCCCTGCGGACCTGGCATCCTTTCACTCCCTCCTCTCTACATTTTCCTCTTCTGTCTCTGCTGCTAAAGCCACTTTCTACCACTCTAAATTCCAAGCATCTGCCTCTAACCCTAGGAAGCTTTTTGCTACCTTCTCCTCCCTCCTGAATCCTCCTCCCCCTCCCCCCCTCCTCCCTCACTGCGGATGACTTCGTCAACCATTTTGAAAAGAAGGTTGACGACATCCGATCCTCGTTTGCTAAGTCAAGCGACACCGCTGGTCCTGCTCACACTGCCCTACCCTGTGCTTTGACCTCTTTCTCCCCTCTCTCTCCAGATGAAATCTTGCGCCTTGTGACGGCCGGCCGCCCAACAACCTGCCCACTTGACCCTATCCCCTCCTCTCTTCTCCAGACCATTTCCGGAGACCTTCTCCCCTACCTCACCTCGCTCATCAACTCATCCTTGACCGCTGGCTACGTCCCCTCCGTCTTCAAGAGAGCGAGAGTTGCACCCCTTCTGAAAAATCTGTCTCCGCACCACGTGCTCTCACCACTGGTGTCCCCCAGGGCTCTGTTCTAGGCCCTCTCCTATTCTCGCTATACACCAAGTCACTTGGCTCTGTCATATCCTCACACGGTCTCTCCTATCATTGCTATG
>NW_021823332.1:0-35000 GCF_901001165.1 Salmo trutta | reverse complement strand
TTAAACAGCTTGGAAAATTCCAGAAAATTATGTCATGGCTTTAGAAGCTTCTGATAGGCTAATTGACATAATTTGAGTCAATTGGAGGTGTACCTGTGGATGTATTTCAAGTCCTACCTTCAAACTCAACGCCTCTTTGCTTGACATCATGGGAAAATCAAAAGAAATCAGCCAAGACCTCAGAAAAAAATTGTAGACCTCCACAAGTCTGGTTCATCCTTGGGAGCAATTTCCAAATGCCTGAAGGTACCACGTTCATCTGTACAAACAATAGTACGCAAGTATAAACACCATGGGACCACGCAACCGTAATACCGCTCAGGAAGGAGACGCATTCTGTCTCCTAGAGACGATCGTACTTCGGTGCGAAAAGTGCAAATCAATCCCAGAACAACAGCAAAGGACCTTGTGAAGATGCTGGAGGAATCAGGAACAAAAGTATCTATATCCACAGTAAAATGAGTCCTATATCGACATAACCTGAATGGCCGCTCAGCAAGGAGGAAGCCACTGCTCTATTACCGCCATAAAAAAGCCAGACTACGGTTTGCAACTGCACATGGGGACAAAGATCGTACTTTTTAGAGACATGTCCTTTGGTCTGATGAAACAAAAATAGAACTGTTTGTCCATAATGACCATCGTTATGTTTGGAGAAAAAAGGGAGAGGCTTGCAAGCCGAAAAGCATCATCCCAACCGTGGGTAGTTGGTGTGGGGAACTTTAGCCTCAGGGCCTTGGGTTGCTGGTGTGGGGAACTTTAGCCTCAGGGCCTTGGATAGCTGGTGTGGGGAACTTTAGCCTCAGGGCCTTGGGTAGTTGGTGTGGGGAACATTAGCCTCAGGGCCTTTGATAGCTGGTGTGGGGAACTTCAGCTTCAGGGCCTTGGGCAGCGTCATGTTGTGGGGGTGCTTTGCTGCAGGAGGGACTGGTGCACTTCACAAAATAGATGGCATCATGAGGCAGGAAAATGACGTGGATATATTGAAACAACATCTCAAGACATCAGTCAGGAAGTTAAAGCTTGGACGCAAATAGGTCTTCCAAATGGAAAATGACCCCAAGCATACTTCCCAAGTTGTGGCAAAATGGCTTAAGGACAACAAAGTCAAGGTATTGGAGTGGCCATCACAAAGCCCTGACCTCAATCCTATAGAAAATTTGTGGGCAGAACTTAAAAAGCTTGTGCGAGCAAGGAGGCCTAGAAACCTAACTCAGTTACACCAGCTCTGTTTGGAGGAATGGGCCAAAATTCACCCAAATTATTGTGAGAAGCTTGTGGAAGGCTACCCAAAACGTTTGACCAAAGTTAAACAATTTAAAGGCAATGCTACCAAATACTAATTGAGTGTATGTAAACTTCTGACCCACTGGGAATGTGATGAAAGACATAAAAGCTGAAATAAATCCTTCTCTGTACTATTATTCTGACATTTAACATTATTAAAATAAAGTGGTGATCCTAACTGACCTAAGACAGGGAATTTTTACTAGGATTAAATGTCAGGAATTGTGAAAAACTGAGTTTAAATGTATTTGGCTAAGGTGTATTTTTATTTATTTATTTATTTATTTCACCTTTATTTAACCAGGTAGGCAAGTTGAGAACAAGTTCTCATTTACAACCGTGACCTGGCCAAGATAAAGCAAAGCAGTTTGACACATACAACAACACAGAGTTACACATGGAGTAAAACAAACATACAGTCAATAATACAGTAGAAAAATAAGTCTATATACAATGTGAGCAAATGAGATGAGATAAGGGAGGTAAAGGCAAAAAAAGCCATGGTGGCAAAGTAAATACAATATAGCAAGTAAAACACTGGAATGGTAGATTTGTAGTGGAGAAAGTGCAAAGTAGAAATAGAAATAATGGGGTGCAAAGGAGCAAAATAAATAAATAAATACAATAGGGGAAGAGGTAGTTGTTTGGGCTAAAGTATAGATGGGCTATGTACAGGTGCAGTGATCTGTGAGCTGCTCTGACAGTTGGTGCTTAAATCAAATCAAATCAAATCAAATTTATTTATATAGCCCTTCGTACATCAGCTGAAATCTCAAAGTGCTGTACAGAAACCCAGCCTAAAACCCCAAACAGCAAGCAATGCATGTGAAAGAAGCACGGTGGCTGGGAAAAACTCCCTAGGAAAAACTCCTGAGAAAGGCCAAAAACCTAGGAAGAAACCTAGAGAGGAACCAGGCTATGAGGGGTGGCCAGTCCTCTTCTGGCTGTGCCGGGTGGATATTATAACAGAACATGGTCAAGATGTTAAAATGTTCGTAAATGACCAGCATGGTCAAATAATAATAATCATAGTAATTGTCGAAGGTGCAACAAGCACGTCCGGTGAACAGGTCAGGGTTCCGTAGCCGCAGGCAGAACAGTTGAAACTGGAGCAGCAGCATGGCCAGGTGGACTGGGGACAGCAAGGAGTCATCATGCCAGGTAGTCCTAGGGCTCAGGTCCTCCGAGAGAAAGAAAGAAAGAGAGAATTAGAGAGAGCATATTTACATTCACACAGGACACTGGATAAGACAAGAGAATACTCCAGATGTAACAGACTGACCCTAGCCCCCCGACTGTCACGTCCTGGCCAGTATATAAGGTTAATTGTTTTGTAGTTTGGTCAGGGCGTGACAGAGGGTATTTGTTTTATGTGGTTCGGGGTGGTGTGTTTGTGTAAAGGGTGTTTGATTTAGTATGTCCGGGTTTTGGTTTATGTCTAGGTAGTTCTATGTGGAGTCTAGTATGTCTGTTTCTATGTCTGGTGAATTGGTGTTGGGACTCTCAGTTGAAGGCAGGTGTTTTCTATCTGCCTTTGATTGAGAGTCTCATAAATGAGGGTGTGTTTGTGTTTGTGTTGGGTGGGTGATTGTTCTGTGTTGAGCTTTGCTTTGCAGACTGTCAGTGTATCGTTCGTTTTCTTGTTTGTTGTATTTGCACTGTGTTTCGTTTCACCTGTGAAACTGTCACCTTTCTCCTTTGCGTATTTATTTTGTTTTGTCGTTCCTATCTAAAATAAATATGTGGAACAGTCAACCTGCTGCGTATTGGTCATCGAGTGATTTCGATATATCTTCCGATGAGGGAGACAACCGTGACACCGACACATAAACTACTGCAGCTTAAATATTGGAGGCTGAGACAGGAGGGATCAGAAGACACTGTGGCCCCATCCGATGATACCCCCGGACAGGGCCAAACAGGCAGGATATAACCCCACCCACTTTGCCAAAGCACAGCCCCCACACCACTAGAGGGATATCTACAACCACCAACTTACCGTCCGAAGACAAGGCCGAGTATAGCCCACAAAGTTCTCTGCCACGGCACAACCCAAGGGGGGGGCGCCAACCCAGACAGGAAGACCACGTCAGTGGCTCAACCTACTCAAGTGACGCACCCCTCCCATGGATGGCATGGAAGAACACCAGTAAGTCAGTGACTCAGCCCCTGTAAAAGGGTTAGAGGCAGAGAATCCCAGTGGGAAGAGGGGAACCGACAAGGCAGAGACAGCAAGGGCGGTTCGTTGCTCCAGCCTTTCCGTTCACCTTCACACTCCTGGGCCAGACTATACTTAATCATAGGACCTACTGAAGAGATAAGTCTTCAGTAAAGACTTAAAGGTTGAGACTGAGTCTGCGTCTCTCACATGGGTAGGCAGACCATTCCATAAAAATGGAGCTCTATAGGAGAAAGCCCTACCTCCAGCCGTTTGCTTAGAAATTCTAGGGACAATTAGGAGGCCTGCGTCTTGTGACCGTAGCGTACGTGTAGGTATGTACGGCAGGACCAAATCGGAAAGATAAGTAGGAGCAAGCCCATGTAATGCTTTGTAGGTTAGCAGTAAAACCTTGAAATCAGCCCTTGCCTTAACAGGAAGCCAGTGTAGGGAAGCTAGCACTGGAGTAATATGATCAAATTTTTTGGTTCTAGTCAGGATTCTAGCAGCCGTATTTAGCACTAACTGAAGTTTGTTTAGTGCTTTATCCGGGTAGCCGGAAAGTAGAGCATTGCAGTAGTCGAGCCTAGAAGTAACAAAAGCATGGATTAATTTTTCTGCGTCATTTTTGGACAGAAAGTTTCTGATTTTTGCAATGTTACGTAGATGGAAAAAAGCTGTCCTTGAAGCAGTCTTGATATGTTCTTCAAAAGAGAGATCAGGGTCCAGAGTAACGCCGAGGTCCTTCACAGTTTTATTTGAGACGACTGTACAACCATCCAGATTAATTGTCAGATTCAACAGAAGATCTCTTTGTTTCTTGGGACCTAGGACAAGCATCTCTGTTTTGTCCGAGTTTAAAAGTAGAAAATTTGCAGCCATCCACTTCCTTATGTCTGAAACACAGGCTTCTAGCGAGGGCAATTTTGGGGCTTCACCATGTTTCATTGAAATGTACAGCTGTGTGTCGTCCGCATAGCAGTGAAATTTAACATTATGTTTTCGAATGACATCCCCAAGAGGTAAAATATATAGTGAAAACAATAGTGGTCCTAGAACGGAACCTTGAGGAACACCGAAATTTACAATTGATTTGTCAGAGGACGAACCATTCACAGAGACAAACTGATATCTTTCCGACAGATAAGATCTAAACCAGGCCAGAACTTGTCCATGTAGACCAATTTGGGTTTCCAATCTCTCCAAAAGAATGTGGTGATCGATGGTATCAAAAGCGGCACTAAGATCTAGGAGCACGAGGACAGATGCAGAGCCTCGGTCTGACGTCATTAAAAGGTCATTTACCACCTTCACAAGTGCAGTCTCAGTGCTATGATGGGGTCTAAAACCAGACTGAAGCGTTTCGTATACATTGTTTGTCTTCAGGAAGGCAGTGAGTTGCTGCGCAACAACTTTTTCTAAAATTTTTGAGAGGAATGGAAGATTCGATATAGGCCGATAGTTTTTTATAATTTCTGGGTCAAGATTCGGCTTTTTCAAGAGAGGCTTTATTACTGCCATTTTTAGTGAGCTTGGTACACATCCGGTGGATAGAGAGCCGTTTATTATGTTCAACATAGGAGGGCCAAGCACAGGAAGCAGCTCTTTCAGTAGTTTAGTTGGAATAGGGTCCAGTATGCAGCTTGAGGTTTTGGAGGCCATGATTATTTTCATCATTGTGTCAAGAGATATAGTACTAAAACACTTTAGTATCTCCCTTGAGCCAGGGTCCTGGCAGAGTTGTGCAGACTCTGGACAATGAAGCCCTGGAGGAATACCCAGATTTAAAGATGAGTCCGTAATTTGCTTTCTAATGATCATGATCTTTTCCTCAAAAAAGTTCATAAATGTATTACTGCTGAAGTGAAAGCCATCCTCCATTTGCGAATGCTGCTTTTTAGTTAGCTTTGCGACAGTGTCAAAAAGAAATTTCGGATTGTTCTTATTTTCCTCAATTAAGTTGGAAAAATAGGATGATCGTGCAGCAGTGAGGGCTCTTCGATACTGCACGGTACTGTCTTTCCAAGCTAGTCGGAAGACTTCCAGTTTAGTGTGGTGCCATTTCCGTTCCAATTTTCTGGAAGCTTGCTTCAGAGCTCGTGTATTTTCTGTATACCAGGGAGCTAGTTTCTTATGACAGATGTTTTTAATTTTTAGGGGTGCAACTGCATCTAGGGTATTGCGCAAGGTTGAATTGAGTTCCTCGGTTAGGTGGTTAACTGATTCTTGTCCTCTGACGTCCTTGGGTAGGCAGAGGGAGTCTGGAAGGGCATCAAGGAATCTTTGGGTTGTCTGAGAATTTATAGCACGACTTTTAATCTTCCTTGGTTGGGGTCTGAGCAGATTATTTGTTGCAATTGTAAACGCAATAAAATGGTGGTCCGATAATCCAGGATTATGAGGAAAAACATTAAGATCCACAACATTTATTCCATGGGACAAAACTAGGTCCAGAGTATGACTGTGGCAGTGAGTAGGTCCAGAGACATGTTGGACAAAACCCACTGAGTCGATGATGGCTCCGAAAGCCTTTTGGAGTGGGTCTGTGGACTTTTCCATGTGAATGTTAAAGTCACCAAAAATTTGAATATTATCTGCTATGACTACAAGATCCGATAGGAATTCAGGGAACTCAGTAAGGAACACTGCATATGGCCCAGGAGGCCTGTAAACAGTAGCTATAAAAAGTGATTGAGTTGGCTGCATAGATTTCATGACTAGAAGCTCAAAAGACGAAAACGTCATTGTTTTTTTTTTTGTAAATTGAAATTTGCTATCGTAAATGTTAGCAACACCTCCGCCTTTGCCGGATGCACGGGGGGTTTGGTCACTAGTGTAACCAGGGGGTGAGGCCTCATTTAACACAGTAAATTCATCAGGCTTAAGCCATGTTTCAGTCAGGCCAATCACATCAAGATTATGATCAGTGATTAGTTCATTGACTATAACTGCCTTGGAAGTGAGGGATCTAACATTAAGTAACCCAATTTTGAGATGTGAAGTATCACAATCTCTTTCAATAATGGCAGGAATGGAGGAGGTCTTTATACTAGTAAGATTACTGAAGCGAACACCGCCATTTTTAATTTTGCCCAACCAAGATCGAGGCACAGACACGGTCTCAATGGGGAAAGCTGAGCTGACTACGCTAACTGTGCTAGTGGCAGACTCCACTAAGCTGGCAGGCTGGCTAACAGCCTGTTGCCTGGCCTGCACCCTATTTCATTGTGGAGCTAGAGGAGTTAGAGCCCTGTCTATGTTAGTAGATAAGATGAGAGCACCCCTCCAGCTAGGATGGAGTCCGTCACTCCTCAGCAGGCCAGGCTTGGTCCTGTTTGTGGGTGAATCCCAGAAAGAGGGCCAGTTATCTACAAATTCTATCTTTTGGGAGGGGCAGAAAACAGTTTTCATCCAGCGATTGAGTTGTGAGACTCTGCTGTAGAGCTCATCACTCCCCCTAACTGGGAGGGGGCCAGAGACAATTACTCGATGCCGACACATCTTTCTAGCTGATTTACACGCTGAAGCTATATTGCGCTTGGTGACCTCTGACTGTTTCATCCTAACATCGTTGGTGCCGACGTGGATAACAATATCTCTATACTCTCTACACTCGGCAGTTTTAGCTTTAGCCAGCACCGTCTTTAGATTAGCCTTAACGTCGGTAGCCCTGCCCCCTGGTAAACAGTGTATGATCGCTGGATGATTAGTTTTAAGTCTAATACTGCGGGTAATGGAGTCGCCAATGACTAGGGTCATTGGCTTAAAGCTAGTGAGGGAGATAAGTGTTTCCAGTTTCAGAGATTTTTGTAGTTCGTTCCAGTCATTGGCAGCAGAGAACTGGAAGGAGAGACGGCCAAAGGAGGAATTGGCTTTGGGGGTGACCAGTGAGCTATACCTGCTGGAGCGCGTGCTACAGGTGGGTGCTGATATGGTGACCAGTGAGCTGAGATAAGGCGGGACTTTACCTAGCAGAGACTTGTAGATAATCTGGAGCCAGTGGGTTTGGCGACAAGTATGAAGCGAGGACCAGCCAACGAGAGCGTACAGGTCGCAGTGGTGGGTAGTATATGGGGCTTTTGTGACAAAACGGATGGCACTGTGATAGACTGCATCCAGTTTATTGAGTAAGGTATTGGAGGCTATTTGGTAAATGACATCGCCGAAGTCGAGGATTGGTAGGATGGTCAGTTTTACGAAGGTATGTTTGGCAGCATGAGTGAAGGATGCTTTGTTGCGAAATACGAAGCCGATTCTAGATTTAACTTTGGATTGGAGATGTTTGATGTGAGTCTGGAAGGAGAGCTTACAGTCTAACCAGACACCTAGGTATTTGTAGTTGTCCACATATTCTAAGTAAGAACCGTCCAGAGTAGTGATGCTGGACGGGCGGGCAGGTGCGGGCAACGATCGGTTGAAGAGCATGCATTTAGTTTTACTTGTATTTAAGAGCAGTTGGAGGCCATGGACGGAGAGTTGTATGGCATTGAAGCTCATCTGGAGGGTTGTTAACCAGTGTCCAAAGAAGGGCCAGAAGTATACAGATTGGTGTCGTCTGCGTAGAGGTGGATCAGAGACTCACCAGCACCAAGAGCGACATCATTGATGTATACAGAGAAAAGAGTTGGCCCGAGAATTGAACCCTGTGGTACCCCCATAGAGACTACCAGAGGCCCGGACAACAGGCCATCCGATTTGACACATTGAACTCTATCAGAGATGTAGTTGGTGAACCAGGCGAGGCAATCATTTGAGAAACCAAGGCTATTGAGTCTGCCGATGAGGATGTGGTGATTGACAGAGTCGAAAGCCTTGGCCAGGTCAATGAATACGGCAGCACAGTATTGTTTCTTATAGCTGGTGTGTATGTAAACGTCAGACTTCAACTGTACATGAATACACACCATGCACAGCTGCAGAGTCTGTATTTTATAAATGGATGTGATCACTGGAATTATACCTCTTTACTTTGTCTACACACACTTTTCTAGTGCATTTCTGCCCCCATTTTCAGGATTCTTGGTCTAACTTCAAATCAAAATCAAATCAAATTATATTTGTCAAATGCGCCGAATACAACAGGTTTAGACCTTACCATGAAATACTTACTTACAAGCCCTTAACAAACAATGCAGTTTTAAGAAAATAGAGTAAAGAAAAATATTTACAAAATAAACTAAAGTAAAAAATAAAAAAGTAACACAATAAAATAACAATAACGAGGCTATATACAGGGGGTACCGGTACCGAGTTAATGTGCGGGGGTACAGGTTAGTCGAGGTAATTTGTACATGTAGGTAGGGGTAAAGGGACTATGCATAGATAATAAACAGCGAGTAGCAGCAGAGTAACAAATGTGTTTGACGTGTTACACTGTAGCAGAGCAGCGGAGAGAATTGTTTACTGCAGCCCAGGCGAGTGCTCTAACTAAGCCCAACTAAGCCCAGCTCTGCTTGACCCACCCCTCTATTCTCTGGGCCTGGAACTTTAGCCTCAGGGCCTTGGGTAGCTGGTGTGGGGAAATTTAGCCTCAACGCCTTGGGTAGCTGGTGTGGGGACTTTAGCCTTAGGGCCGTAGGTAGCTGGTGTGGGGAACTTTAGCCTCAGGGCCTTTGATAGCTGGTTTGGGGAACTTTAGCCTCAGGAATTTGGGTAGCTGGTGTGGGGAACTTTAGTGTCAGGGACTTGGGTAGCTGATGTGGGGAACTTTAGCTTCAGGGCCTTGGGTAGCTGGTGTGGGGAACTTTAGCCTCAGGGCCTTGGATAGCTGGTGTGGGGAACTTTAGCCTCAGGGCCTTGGGTAGCTGGTGAGGGGAACTTTAGCCTCAGGGCCTTGGGTAGTTGGTATGGGGAACTTTAGCCTCAGGGCCTTGGGTAGTTGGTGTGGGGAACATTAGCCTCATGGCCTTTGATAGCTGGTGTGGGGAACTTTAGCCTGAGGGCCGTGTGTAGCTGGAGTGGGGAACTTTAGCCTCAGGGCCGTGTGTAGCTGGTGTGGGGAACTTTAGCCTACTGTGTGTGTGGCAAAGTGTGTGTGTGTGTGTGTGTGTGTGTGTGTGTGTGTGTGTGTGTGTGTGTGTGTGTGTGTGTGTGTGTGTGTGTGACAAAGAGTGTGTGGGATTGTGTGTGTGACAAAGTGTGTGTGTGACAAAGTGTGTGTGTGACAAAGTGTGTCACCCACTGTGCAATTTGGTGGAGGATCAGTGGGTGAATATGAACTTATTTTCTTTGCATTATTCGAGGTCTGACAACACTGCATCTTTTTTGTTATTTTGACCAGTTGTCATTTTCTGCAAATAAATGCTCTAAATGACAATATTTTTATTTGGAATTTGGGAGAAATGTTGTTAGTAGTTTATAGAATAAAACAAAAATGTTAATTTTACCCAAACACATACCTATAAATAGTAAAACCAGAGAAACTGATCATTTTGCACTGGTCTCTTAATTTTTTCCAGAGATGCAAGTGTAGCGAAATGCTTGTGCTTCTAGTTCCAACCATGCAGTAATATCTAACAAGTAATCTACCAATTCCACAACAACTACCTTGTACACACACGTGTAAAGGAATGAATACGAATATGTACATAAAAATATATAAATGAGTGATGGCTGAACGGCATAGGCAAGATGCAGTAGATGGTATGGAGTACAGTATATACATGTGAGATGAGTAATGTAGGGTATGAAAACATATAAAGCAGCATTGTTTAAGGTGGCTGGTGATACATTACATCAGGATGGCAAGATGCAGTAGATGGTATGGAGTACAGTATATACATATGAGATGAGTAATGTAGGGTATGAAAACATATAAAGCAGCATTGTTTAAGGTGGCTGGTGATACATTACATCAGGATGGCAAGATGCAGTAGATGGTATAGAGTACAGTATATACATATGAGATGAGTATGTAGGTTATGAAAACATTATATAAAGTGGCATTGTTTAAAGTGGCTAGTGATACATCTAATTACATCAAGATGGCAAGATGCAGTAGATGGTATGGCGTACAGTATATACATATGAGATGAATAATGTAGGTTATGTAAACATTATCTAATATAAATAATATAAAGTGGCAAGTGATAAATTGATTACATACATTTTCCCATTATTAAAGTGGCTGGAGTTGAGTCATTATGTTGGCAGCAGACACTCAATGTTAGTGATGGCTGTTTAACAGTCTGATGGCCTTGAGATAGAAGCTGTTTTTCAGTCTCTCGGTCCCAGCTTTGATGCACCTGTACTGACCTCGCCTTCTGGATGTTAGCGGTGTGAACAGGCAGTGGCTCGAGTGGTTGCTGTCCTTGATGATCTTTTTGGCCTTCCTGTGACATCGGGTGTTGTAGGTGTCCTGGAGGGCAGGTAGTTTTCCACCGGTGATATGTTGTGCAGACCTCACTACCCTCTGGAGAGCCTTACGGTTATGGGCGGAGCAGCTGCCATACCAGGCGGTGATACAGCCCGACAGGATGCTCTCGATTGTGCATCTGTAAAAGTTTGTGAGTGTTTTTGGTGACAAGCCGAATTTCTTCAGCCTCCTGAGGTTGAAGAGGCGCTGCTGCGCCTTCTTCCCCACGCTGTCTGTGTGGGTGGACCATTTCAGTTTGTCTGTGATGTGTACGCCGAGGAACTTAAAACTCTCCACCCTCTCCACTACTGTCCCCTCAATGTAGATAGGGCGCTGCTCCCTCTGCTGTTTCCTGAATTCCACGATCATCTCTTTTTTTTTTGACATTGAGTGTGAGGTTATTTTCCTGACACCACACTCCGAGGGCCCTCACCTCTTCCCTGTAGGCCGTCTCGTCGTTGTTGGTAATCAAGCCTACCACTGTAGTGTCGTCTGCAAACTGATGATTGAGTCGGATGTGTGCATGGCCACGCAGTCGTGGGTGAACAGGGAGTACAGGAGGGGGCAGAAAACGCACCCTTGTGGGGCCCCAGTGTTGAGGATCAGAGGGGTGGAGATGTTGTTACCTAACCTCACCACCTGGGGGCGGCCCGTCAGGAAGTCCCGGACCCAGTTGCACAGGGCGGGGTCGAGACCCAGGGCCTCGAGCTTAATGACGAGTTTGGAGGGTACTATGGTGTTAAATGCTGAGCTGTAATCGATGAACAGCATTCTTACATAGGTATGCTGTAAGGTGACTAGGCATCAGGATATATGATAAACAGAGTAGCAGCAGCGTATATGAGGATTGTGTGTGAGTGGGTGTGTGTAGCGGCAGTATAAATGTATGTGCATATTATGCGTGTGTGAGTAAATAACGGAGTGAGTGTTTGTATGTGTGTTTGGGTGACAGTGTGTGTGAGTGTGTAGGGCCCTGTGAGTGTGTAGGGCCCTGTGAGTGTGTAGGGCCCTGTGAGTGTGCATAGAGACAGTGCAAATACTGAAATAGAAGGTCAATAAAGGTACAAGGTAAACTGGGTCTGTGTAGCTATTTTGTTTGCTATTTTGTTTGCTTGGGGATAGAAGCTGTTCAAGAGCCTGTTGGTGTCAGACTTGATGCACCGGTACCTCTTGCCGTGCAGCAGCAGAGAAAATAGTCTATGGCTTGGGTGGTTGGGGTCTTTCACGATTTTCCGGGCCTTCTTTTCACACCGCCTGGTATAGAGGTCCTGGATGGAAGGGAACTTGGCCCCAGTAATGTACTGGGCTATCCGCACAACTCTCTGTAGCGCCATGCGATCGAGGGCGTTGCTATTGCCATACCAAGCAGTGATGCAGCCAGTCAATATGCTCTCAGTGGTACAAGTGTAGAACCTTTTCAGGATTTGAGGGCACATGCCAAACTTTTTCACCCTCCTGAGGGGGAAGAGGCATTGTCGCTCCTTCTTCACGACTGTGCGTGTGTGTTTGGACCATTTTAAGTCTTTAGTGATTTGGACACCGAGTAACTTGAAGCTGTCTACATGCTCCACTGCCGCCCCGTCGATGTGGATGGGGGCGTGCTCGCCCCACCGTTTCCTGTAGTCCACGATCAGCTCCTTGGTCTTACTGACGTAGAGGGAGAGGTTGTTGTCCCAGCACCACACTGCCAGGTCACTGACCTCCTCCCTGTAGGCTGTCTCATCGTCGCTGGTGATCAGGGATACCACCGTCATGTCGTCAGCGAACTTGATCATGGTGTAGGAGTCGTGTGGGGCCACACAGTCGTGAGTGAACATAGAGTACAGGAGGGGACTGTTTATGTGTGTGTCTGTTTGTGTGTGTATTTGAATTCATTAGGGATCCCCATTAGTTGCTGTGAAGGCAGCAGCTACTCTTCCTGGGGTCCAAACACATTAAGGCACCTACATTACATATAAAACAAAAGATAAAACAGTACATTATATAACCAGTGGTGGAAAAAGTACCCAATTATCATACTTTACTCTGAGTAAAAGTAAAGATTCCTTAATAGAAAATGACTCAAGTAAAAGTGAAAGTCACCCAGTAAAATACAACTTGAGTAAAAGTCTAAAGGTATTTCGTTTTAAATATACTTAAGTATCAAAAGTAAAAGTATAAATCATTTCAAATTCCTTATATTAAGCAAACCAGATGGCACAATTTGTGTTTTTTTTTATTTATGGAAAACCAGGGACACACTCCAACACTCAGGCATAATTTATAAACAAAGCATTTGTGTTCAGTGTGTTCAGTGAGTCCGCCAGATCAGAGGCAATAGGGATGTCCAGGGATGTGCTCTTGATAAGTGTGTGAATTGGACCACTTTCCTGTCCTGCTAAGCACTCAAAATGTAATGAGTACATTTGGGTGTCAGGAAAAATGTATGGAGTAAAAAGTACATTGTTTTCTTTAGGAATGTAGTGAAATAAAGGTAAAAGTTGTCAAAAATAGAAATAGTAAGGTCAAGTACAGATATCCCCCCAAAATGACTTAATTTTTTTAAACTTAATACTTTACACAACTGCATATATTTAATTTGTATTTATTTAACTTTTATTTAACCAGGAAAAGCCCATTGAGACCCAGAGTCTCTTTTTCAAGGGAGACCTGGCCAAGAAGGCAGCAACAATCAATACATTACATCATTAAAACATACACCAATACCATACAACAACATGATCCAGCCTAAAAAAACATTTACACTCCTCCGTAACAGAGTCAATATTTAAAATTCATTCAGTGACACTAACATATCTAGATGAAGCATGGATTGTTGACTATTCCATGCCTAAGGAGCACAAGAAGAGAAGGTAGTCTTGCCTAATACTATGAATGTCCTGGGGACTTTAAGTAGCAACCAGCTAGCAGACCGGGTATGGTAACTGCTGGTGGTGAAGGAGACCAGACTACAGAGGTAAAGAGGGAATTTACCCAAAAGGGCTTTGTAGATGAACACATACAAATGTAGCTTTCTGCGCATATAAAGTGAGGTCCAGCCTACTATACCATTTGGTACAAGGTGCAATGGTGGGTGAGTGACTTGAAGGATGCATGATTAACAGAGTCCAGTCTCTGTAATCAATTACAGAGAGAAAGTGGCCTGAACAAGCTTCTTTCTTGCCATAAGCGGGAAGCAAGGCTTATTAAAAACCCAATTTCAATTTAAGCTTCCTCACAAGACTATCTATATGAACTTTAAAGGACAACTTGTCATCCAACCCTATACCTAGGTATTTGTAGGATGACACTTTTTCAATGGATAAGCCACCAGATGTGACAATGCTAACGCTCTCTTCAATGGATAAGCCACCAGATGTGACAATGCTAACGCTCTCTTTCAATGGATAAGCCACCAGATGTGACAATGCTAACGCTCTCTTTCAATGGATAAGCCACCAGATGTGACAATGCTAACGCTCTCTTTCAATGGATAAGTCACCAGATGTGACAATGCTAACACTCTCTTTCAGTGGATAAACCACCAGATGTGACAACGCTAACGTTCTCTGGTAAAGGTCACAAATTTAGTTTTTTGTATATTCAAGACCAGTTTGAGACCATGAAGGGAGGCCTGCAGTGACTGAAAAGCAGTCTGGAGCTCTTCAACAGCCTGAACCAGAGAAGGAGCACATGAATATATGACTGTATCGCCTGCATATAGATGTAACTTTGCTGGTTACATCCCATTTCCAAAATCATTAATAAAAATTGAGAATAACACAGGAGCTGAAATGGAACCCTGGGGCACACCTCTATTAATCTCAAGAAAGCTAGACTTGTGATTGTCAGTATATACACATTGTGTTCTGTCAGAAAGATAGCTCCTAAACCAATTTACTGCCCCTTCACTGAGACCAATGTTACTGAGTTTAGCTAGCAACAATTCACGGTCAACTCAATCAAATGCCTTTCATAAATCAACAATCAGAGCAGCACGATGTTGCTTTTTATCAAGTGCATTTATGATGTCATTTGCCGCTGCCATAGCTGCAGTTGTGCTGCTGTGCCCCGATCTAAAGCCAGACTGAACCCTGCTCAGTATGTTCTTTTCACTGAAGAAGTGTTTTAACTGTGAGTTCACTAGGGATTCATAGACTGGCCAGGATAGGGAGATAGGAGATAGGACCATAGTTAGTAGTATCTGAGGGATCTCCACCCTTTAGCAGTGGGAGGACATATGCTGATTTCCAAATGCTGGGTATGGAATTGGCCAAGAGACTCAAGTTGAAAATGTGAGCCACAGGTTCAGTAATAATGCCAGCTGCTATCTTTAAGAGGCAGGGATCATTATTACACCACTACATATCTACAATACAAAAATGTAAAATACCACCATACAACAATATTACAATGTACGTGTGTGTAGAGTGTGTGTGCTTGCGCCAGTGTGTGAGCTTGAAGGCCATCAGTGAAAGGATCTGTTGTAAAACACTTCCACACACACTCATAAACCCTTCCACACGCATCCTTTGAAGCGAGTTGGGATTGAGAGAGGATGTGAGTTCAGTTCAGTGAGGCCAGTTTGTTAGTGAGGGTTCTCTGTATAGAGGTCATGGCAATGTGGAGAGGGGGGACAAGAAGGGGTGAGGTTGGGATGAGGAGAGGTGAGGAGGGGGTGTTAAGGGATCAACGACAGCCTGTTAACATCACAGTACTCAGTTTTGTTCGTCCCCGTCCTCAAAAGACAAAATCCCTCTTTCTTTGCCTCTCTCTCTCTTTTTCTCTTCCTTTATTCCCTCTTTTAATCCTCCATGAGGACACTGTCCCCTCTCTCTCTTCTCTTCTTCTCCTTCTTCATGTTGTTCTTTTTTTGCTTTGCTCAGCATTTCAGCTTGATGTCCTCCCCCATCCCTACTATCCTTTCTTAACCTTCTCTCTCTAACCTCCGTGGCTACAGTCGAAAGACTCCCAGTCTAAAAGCATTAACAGACTGAGTTCTCTCTAAAGGAGGTTAGGTTTCCTGATGAGTCTGGTTCTGTCTCTCTGTCTGTGCCATCCACATACCCCATGAGGTCACCACTCCTAAAATACGACCCTGTTCCTCATCCCTCACAGCCTTGTCTCTACTCAAGTGGTGTGTGTGAGAAAGAGAGAGAGAGTGTGTGTATGTGAGAAAGAGAGAGAGAGAGAGTGCGTGTGTATGTGAGAGAGAGAGAGAGAATGTGTGAATGAGAGAGAGAGAGAGAGAGAGAGAGAGAGAGAGAGAGAGAGAGAGAGAGAGAGAATGTGTGTGTTTGTGTACGTGTGTGTGTGTGTGTGTGTGTTGGAGAGAGAATGTGTGCGTGTGTGTGTGTGAGAGAGATGATGTCATGGGCTGATGTGAGGTGTCCTCCCCAACTGTACACAGTGAGCCTCTCCTCCTACAGTGCTAATGCTGTACATCTGGATGCCAGCGGTTTCTTCTGGGGTTGTGACCCAAATATCTTAGTGATGACTTCTCATTTTAATCTAATAACAGAACAGAAAGAAAACCAACCCACCCATTCTGAAAGACCTATTAACCCTCCTAGTCGAGGAACATATATTGTCATTGGATCGTGTGTAACCATAGTGCAGTGCACTGGGTAGTATTCATAAAGCATCAAACGGAGGAAAATGGACTGAAACAGGGAGGGACTTTCTAGATTTTATTTTGCAAAACTTTTTACTTCAACGTGCCCTTATGAATATCACCCAGGACTCATTGACCCACATGCCTGTGTTTATTGCTCATGTAGCTTCTGGGTTTTATTCAGGTCCTGTGGTTGTCTCTCCTCTCCCCTCTTCTCCCCTCCTTTCTTCGGCCTGTCCTCTTCCCCTCTTTCATGAGCTCAACAGCATGTGAACACCTGCTATTTTAAATGGCACACAAGTTGTAGCGCAGGATAGGGCGTAAATCACTAGAGGCCGGCCGCACTGCTGGGAGTCATTGAGTGTGCGTGTGGCTCTGTGTGTAGGTGTGTGTGTGTGTGTGTGTGTGTGTGTGTGTGTGTGTGTGTGTGTGTGTGTGTGTGTGTGTGTGTGTGTGTGTGTGTGTGTGTGTGTGTGTGTGTGTGTGTGTGTGTCTGTATGTATGTGTAACGCTCGTCGTTAGAAGGAGAAGTGGACCAAGGCGCAGCGTGGTAAGTGTTCATGATACTTTATTTCAAGAAACACTCAAACAAGAATAACCAAAAGCAACAAAACGAAAGTGAACAGTTCCGTCAGGCATAGACGCTAAACAGAAAATAACATCCCACAAACACAGGTGGAAAACCGGCTGCCTAAGTATGATTCCCAATCAGAGACAACGATAGACAGCTGCCTCTGATTGGGAACCACACTCGGCCCAAAAACAAAGAAACAGACAACATAGACTTTCCCACCCGAGTCACACCCTGACCTAACCAAACACAGAGAATAATAAGGATCTCTAAGGTCAGGGCGTGACAGTATGTGTGTGTGTGTGTGTACTTGTCTTGCACCCACCGCTCCCCTGGCCCTGACGCCTGAACTCTGCTCAGAGAAAAGGAGGGAAAAATAGAACATGCCCTCAACTTCCAGGAATTCCTCTCTTTCCCTCCCTGCTTTCTTCCCCTCCCAGTCTTTATTTAAGCCCTAACCAACCCAAGGCCAAGCCGAGCCATCAAACACCTCAGCAATACTATGCTAAGTGCATGTGTGTTCTGCAATCCGCACAGCCAAGGGCTATGGAGCTAGGCCCTATAGGTGCTGTCTCAGCTATGCAGCTCTAGCACCTCACCTCATATGGCTAAGGTTTGTATCCAGGGTAAGTGTTCCTCATAGATCCGTACTCTAGTCCCAGGCTTCACGTTAGGCCCAAGTGATGACCGTACAAACTTCATTCACATCTGTGTCTGGCAAACGTCAAACCCTGGCAGCGCATATTTATACATCCTTTTGAGGCCAGAGGGTTCATTTGTGAACATTCAAAGCTCCATCCCCTTTCCTCTTTAAGCGTGTGAATGCCAACTCCCTCATAGCCCCTGTGGCACATCTTTAGTGAAATCAGCATCAGCTGGTGTCACACGCACACACACACATACACGCGCACACAAACACGCACTCCTTTTTCTTAAATACTGATTTGTTTGACCAAAGAAAATCAGTTTCTCTTTGAGAAATTGATCAAAAAGCACTTACATCTTCAAATGGAGATTTCTCTTCTTCTGTGCCTTCCTTTCTTCAGTAGAGCCCCTCACTGGCAGGGCTTCAAACTAACAGACCACCTGGCAGTGTGTTGCAGTGTATAACAGACAATGAGCTGGAGATGAGAGAGGTGGAGGTAGCTGTTGATGTGGCTGATCTGAATGGCTCCTTGGATGGTGTTCCCAGGCCGGTTTGTGTGTGCGTGTGTGTGTGTGTGTGTGTGTGTGTGTGTGTGTGTGTGTGTGTGTGTGTCTCTCTCTCTCTCTCTCTAGGGAGTAGCAGCCCTCATATACAGCTTTAAATCCCCTAGTCAATTGCAGAGTGATGAAGTGATGATTCTAGTCAGAGCCCTCTGACTCCAGCCCCCTGGTCCTAGGCCTGCTCCTGCTGCTATCCTGTTGTTTGCCTGGACTCTCTCACACAGGGGGTCTCAGTATCTGACACAATGCACTGGCATACCCCTCTATTGTTACCCCTCCCTGTACCTTCACCCCCACAACCTCCAAATGTGCCCCCTCCTAAAGAAGCCCCCAGGCCAGGACGAGTCCTAAATGGAATCGTAGCTACTACCCCCTTCCCCCGTAGGGAACTGTGCCAATCACTCTCTCTCTCTTTCTGTAGCCTCTTTGATTTACTTGACTATCCTTTTTAGCTCCTAGTGGAGCAAAGGGCTTCAACAGTGCATTTCCAGCTAACTCTGTTCTGGGGCAGTTTTCTTGATTTTCATTCCAGGTGATTCCTGTCTTCTTCATTTCCTCTTTATTGGTCCCTCTCTGTCTTCTGTAACCTCACTAATGTCCCATTGTATACTGCTCAAAAAAATAAAGGGAACACTAAAATAACACATCCTAGATCTGAATGAATGAAATAATCTTATTAAATACTTTTTTCTTTACATAGTTGAATGTGCTGACAACAAAATCACACAAAAATAATCAATGGAAATCCAATTTATCAACCCATGGAGGTCTGGATTTGGAGTCACACTCAAAATTAAAGTGGAAAAGCACACTACAGGCTGATCCAACTTTGATGTAATGTCCTTAAAACAAGTCAAAATGAGGCTCAGTAGTGTGTGTGGCCTCCACGTGCCTGTATGACCTCCCTACAACGCCTGGGCATGCTCCTGATGAGGTGGCGGATGGTCTCCCGAGGGATCTCCTCCCAGACCTGGACTAAAGCATCCGCCAACTCCTGGACAGTCTGTGGTGCAACGTGGCGTTGGTGGATGGAGCGAGACATGATGTCCCAGATGTGCTCAATTGGATTCAGGTCTGGGGAACGGGCGGGCCAGTCCATAGCATCAATGCCTTCCTCTTGCAGGAACTGCTGACACACTCCAGCCACATGAGGTCTAGCATTGTCTTGCATTAGGAGGAACCCAGGGCCAACCGCAGCAGGATATGGTCTCACAAGGGGTCTGAGGATCTCATCTCGGTACCTAATGGCAGTCAGGCTACCTCTGGCGAGCACATGGAGGGCTGTGCGGCCCCCCAAAGAAATGCCACCCCACACCATGACTGACCCACCGCCAAACCGGTCATGCTGGAGGATGTTGCAGGCAGCAGAACGTTCTCCACGGCGTCTCCAGACTCTGTCACGTCTGTCACATGCGCTCAGTGTGAACCTGCTTCATCTGTGAAGAGCACAGGGCGCCAGTGGCGAATTTGCCAATCTTGGTGTTCTCTGGCAAATGCCAAACGTCCTGCACGGTGTTGGGCTGTAAGCACAACCCCCACCTGGTGACGTCGGGCCCTCATACCACCCTCATGGAGTCTGTTTCTGACCGTTTGAGCAGACATTTGTGGCCTGCTGGAGGTCATTTTGCAGGGCTCTGGCAGTGCTTCTCCTGCTCCTCCTTGCACAAAGGCGGAGGTAGCGGTCCTGCTGCTGGGTTGTTGCCCTCCTACGGCCTCCTCCACATCTCCTGATGTACTGGCCTGTCTCCTGGTGGCCTGTCTCCTGGTAGCGCCTCCATGCTCTGGACACTACGCTGACAGACACAGCAAACCTTCTTGCCACAGCTCGCATTGATGTGCCATCCTGGATGAGCTGCACTACCTGAGCCACTTGTGTGTGTTGTAGACTCAGTCTCATGCTACCACTAGAGGGAAAGCACCGCCAGCATTCAAAAGTGACCAAAACATCAGCCAGAAAGCATAAGAACTGAGAAGTGGTCTGTGGTCACCACCTGCAGAACCACTCCTTTATTGGGGGTGTCTTGCTAATTGCCTATAATTTCCACCTGTTGTCTATTCCATTTATACAACAGCATGTGAAATTTATTGTCAATCAGTGTTGCTTCCTAAGTGGACAGTTTGATTTCACAGAAGTGTGATTGACTTGGAGTTACATTGTGTTGTTTAAGTGTTCTCTTTATTTTTTTGAGCAGTGTATATAGCCTCGTTATTGTTATGTAATTTTCTTGTGTTACGTATTTTTTGTATTTATTTATTATTATATATATTTTTTCACTTTAGTTTATTTAGAAAATATTTTCTTAACTCTATTTATTGAACAGCATCGTTGGTTAAGGGCTTGTAGAATTTCACAGTAAGGTCTAAATCTGACAAATACAATTTGATTTGATTTGATTTTGTCCTGCTTTTAGCCTAGCACCCTAGCCACTGATGAATACACATTTTGTGAGAAACTAAAGAGGTGGGTTTGTGTCTGAAACTGAGTCAACAGGCATTAACTGTATTCATTAACTGCCATTAAAAACAGATTGTTGCTACTCCTCATGCAGCTCAGCCGCTGTAGCTCATTAAACAGGCAACAGAGGCTTTTAGTAATTAACTGGGTTTAATTGGGTTCCCATTGCCAGCCATTGTAATGTTTACCCTGCCCTCCTTCCCTCAGAAGGCCCCGGGGGTCCCGGTGTGGTTGCTGAGATGATGGTGACGTAATGTTTTGGTTTACCTGCCGGAAGGAAGCAGGAAGTGGTTCCAAAAAATTAAATGAAGTGTGATTTGAAAACAGGAAGCAGTCATGAGTAAGAGTAAAATAAACAGAAATTGGACCAACAAAACTCCCCAAACGCCATGCGGTAATGACCAGGGGACTTCATTAAAGTTGTGTTTTGATTAAACAAAGAATAACACAACATGTTGGTGAATTAGTGGATTACTTTAGAGATTACATGACTTTCATGAGGTAATTGTGTTTGGGTAAGGCAATTAACCCACAGTAATGTAAGATAAGGGGAGAAAAATCTAAATTCTGAAAATAGTACACCTACTGTACAACACTGTACACTAGTACACTGTAAAATAGCACACATTTGTATTTTACTGCCTCATTGCCTGCATCCGTAATGGGTCTTTGACCAAACGACCACCCCTCATCACTGTCAAACGCTCCCTAAAACACTTCTGCGAGCAGGCCTTTCTAATCGACCTGGCCGGGGTATCCTGGAATGACATTGACCTCATCCCGTCAGTAGATGATGCCTGGCTATTCTTTAAAAGGGCCTTCCTCACCATCTTAAATAAGCATGCCCCACTCAAAAAATGTAGAACTAGGAATAGATATAGTCCTTGGTTTACTCCAGACCTGTCTGCCCTTGACCAGCACAAAAACATCCTGTGGCGTTCTGCATTAGCATCGAACAGCCCCCGTGATATGCAACTTTTTAGGGAAATTAGGAACAAATATACACAGGCAGTTAGAAAAGCTAAGGCTAGTTTTTTCAAACAGAAATTTGCATCCTGTAGTACTAACTGAAAAAAGTTCTGGGACACTGTAAAGTCCATGGAGAATAAGAACACCGCATCCCAGCTGCCCACTGCACTGAGGCTAGGAAACACTGTCACTACTGATAAATCCACAATAATTGAGAATTTCAAGAAGCATTTCTCTACGGCTGGCCATGCTTTCAACCTGGCTACCCCTACCCTGGTCAACTGCCCGGCACCCTCCACAGCAACCCGCCAAAGCCCCCACCATTTCTCCTTCACCCAAATCCAGATAGCTGATGTTCTGAAAGAGCTGCAAAATCTGGACCCCTACAAATCAGCCTGGCTAGACAATCTGGACCGTCTCTTTCTAAAATGATCTGCCAAAATTGTTGCAACCCCTATTACTAGCCTGTTCAACCTCTCTTCCGTATCGTCTGAGATTCCCAAAGATTGGAAAGCTGCCGCGGTCATCCCCCTCTTCAAAGGGGGTGACACTCTAGACCCAAACTGCTACAGACCTATATCTATCCTACCCTGTCTTTCTAAGGTCTTCGAAAGCCAAGTTAACAAACAGATTACCGACCATTTCGAATCCCACCTTACCTTCTCCGCTATGCAATCTGGTTTCAGAGCCGGTCATGGGTGCACCTCAGCCACGACATCATAACCACCATCGATAAGAGACATTACTGTGCAGCCGTATTCATCGACCTGGCCAAGGCTTTCGACTCTGTCAATCACCACATTCTTATTGGCAGACTCGACAGCCTTGGTTTCTCAAATGATTGCCTCGCATGGTTCACCAACTACTTCTCTGATAGAGTTCAGTGTGTCAAATCGGAGGGCCTGTTGTCCGGACCTCTGGCAGTCTCTATGGGGGTGCCACAGGGTTCAATTCTCGGGCCGACTCTCTTCTCTGTATACATCAATGATGTTGCTCTTGCTGCTGGTGATTCTCTGATCCACCTCTACGCAGACGACACCCTTCTGTATACTTCTGGCCCCTTTTTGGACACTGTGTTAACTAACCTCCAGGCGAGCTTCAATGCCATACAACTCTCCTTCTGTGGCCTCCAATTGCTCTTAAACACAAGTAAAACTAAATGCATGCTATTCAATCGATCACTGCCCGCACCTGCTCGCCCGTCCAGCATCACTACTCTGGACGGTTTTGACTTAGAATACGTGGACAACTACAAATACCTGGGTGTCTGGTTAGACTGTAAACTCTCCTTCCAGACTCACATTAAGCATCTCCAATCCAAAATTAAATCTAGAATTGGCTTCCTATATCGCAACAAAGCATCTTTCACTCATGCTGCCAAACATACCCTCGTAAAACTGACCATCCTACCGATCCTCGACTTCGGTGATGTCATCTATAAAATAGCCTCCAACACTCTACTCAGCAAACTGGATGTAGTCTATCACAGTGCCATCCGTTTTGTCACCAAAGCCCCATATACCACCCACCATTGTGACCTGTACGCTCTCGTTGGTTGGCCCTCACTTCATACTCGTCACCAAACCCACTGGCTACAGGTTATCTACAAGTCTTTGCTAGGTAAAGTCCCCCCTTATCTCAGCTCACTGGTCACCATAGCAGCACCCACTCATAGCACGCGCTCCAGCATGTATATCTCACTGGTGAACCCCAAAGCCAATTCCTCCTTTGGTCGTCTTTCCTTCCAGTTCTCTGCTGCCAATGACTGGAACGAACTGCAAAAATCTCTGAAGCTGGAGACTCATATCTCCCTCACTTGCTTTAAGCACCAGCTGTCAGAGCAGCTCACAGATCACTACACCTGTACATAGCCCATCTGTAAATAGCCCATCTATCTACCTACCTCATCCCCATACTGTATTTATTTATTTATCTTGCTCCTTTGTATCTCAGTATCTCTACTTGCACATTCATCTTCTGCACATCTACCATTCCAGTGTTTAATTGCTATATTGTTATTACTTCGCCACCATGGCCTATTTATTGCCTTAACTTACCTCATTTGCACACACTGTATATAGACTTTTTGTTTTCTTTTGTTCTACTGTATTATTGATTGTATGTTTTGTTTATTCCATGTGTAACTCTGTGTTGTTGTATGTGTCAAATTGCTATGCTTAATCTTGGCCAGGTCGCAGTTGCAAATGAGAACTTGTTCTCAACTAGCCTACCTGGTTAAATAAAGGTGAAATAAAAAATAAATAAAAAACATCCCTTAAAATCATTTTGAGAAACTGCTTAGGTCAGTCTTAAACTGTTGGCCTACGTACCAGATGTGGCCCTTGAGCCGATTTAATGGGTCTGTGATTGTCTTAGATTACCAAATGGTTTTCAGGCCCACCAGAAAAGCCTCTTCTTAAGAAGTGAAAACCAGAAAATCCAATTCCCTGGCTCTATCATTCTTGTTTTCATTTCACACTAAGTTAACAACTTTTAATGGTGCCCATAACAAAATAATGCTGCCTTTTAATTTCTACCTTTTTATTTTCCCCTCAGTCGATTCAACCCTCTGGCCTAGTTCTGTCTCCACTGTCAGGTTCAAAGACGACCCTTCAGAGTGAGCCGCCATGACATCCAGTGGTAGTCTTTCAAATCACCTCTGGTGCCGATATAAAGATACTATTCATTTATTCATGGCTGTTCTGTTCCCAGTGTAGCAAATATAACTACCTTACTGTCCCGAAACAACAGAGGCAGTGTTAGCTGGGTTAGCCTTTTGTTGTTTTTGTGCCAATGGGCTAAGTGTTCATTTCAGCTTCGCCTTCACTGGAGACCTCAGAACGAAATGGCGATGGGTGTTTATGAGAGAGAGCAAGAGAGAGAGAGAAAAAGAGAGAAAAAGACTGTCTTTCTCAGGGAAAATAAGGACAAACATGTTTTCACCACATAACCATTGTACCCAGCTATCTATTGTTTACAGTAAGTAAACTAGGTGTCAGGTGTAGAACAGATATTTATCCGATATGTGTTTGGTAAGAGAGTAGATAAGACGTACTGTATTGTCCGTTGTCTACTTTACATACTGAAAGTGCATTCACTGCTGCTGCCCCCAAACTCTGGACCTCTCTCTCCCAGCCACCCGCAACTCTGACTCTATCACCACCTTCAAAACAGATTACAGTTTTTCTCAATTGTTTACACACAAATACTGGTACTTGAGACACAATGACCACAACATGTAACTAATGCACCAACCCCCTGAACCAATTTTGCTAAACTACAAGCACAATTCCTGCTTTACACTCAAACTGCAGTTCTAAAACACACTTTTTTCAAAACACTACACACAATTCTTTACATTTGGCACAATTTTCATGCAGAAAATCTCTTGTTTTCACAATGAACACACTACCATTCAAATATGCACACTGACTCTTCACATGGGCAAACACCCGTCACACAGTTTTACAATTAGCATCAGAGCTTTAGCATCAAAGGCAACAGGTGAGCTCTTCTGTTTTGGAGCAATGGATGCCAACATCGGAAACAGAGGCAGGAGTGAGGAGTGAGAGTAAGAGGAGGAGGATGAGGAGGACAAGGACGAGGACGAGGAAGGCCAAGGACTGTAATCTCTGATGAGATCCGAGCCACTTTGGTTGATCATGTGGTCAACCATGGTCTAACAATGAGGGAGGCTGGGCAAAGAGTACAGCCAAATTTGAGCAGGTACACTGTAGCATCCATCATCCGGACATTCCGAAATGAGAATAGGTAAGAAATCTACTCTCACTAGAAAATTGCAGTACTGCATATCAATACAGTACTCAATGAGTACAGCAGTACAGTATTGCCTGTGGACTGTTCTGTAGGACTGTAAAAATAAAGTATGTTTCAAGTATTTTGGAAATGTATTCCTACTTTGTATTTACAGTATTTTACTATTTGTTTGGCAGAGCTGAAAGATTACCAACACAAGGTGGTCGGAAATGTGTTCTGTCTCCTGAACAGGAAACTGAAATCATGAACATGGTCCTAGAAAATAATGCCATAACATTATGGCAAATACAAAGAAAAATAATAGAAAACAATGAGATATTTGAAAATATTCATAGGGTAAGCTTATCAACACTGGACCGTGTCTTGCGCAGAAATAATCTCAGGATGAAGCAGGTCTACAGGGTGCCATTTGAACGCAATTCAGAAAGAGTCAAAGAATTGCCATATCACTATGTGCAAGTGAGTCCTATACAATCCCACAATTGATGCATACTCTCAACACTGTATAAATGATACTTATTTCAGTATTGTAATCATAATGATTGTGCTTCACAATAGTGACCACTCATGTCTATTTCTGATATTGTCATGTGTTTCAGAGAGTCCTTGAGCTAGAGGTGGCTGCAGTGGAGCACCAGTTCATCTTCATTGATGAGGTTGGATTCAACCTCACAAAAAGACGAAAGAGGGGAAGGAATATCATCGGCCAGCGTGCCATTGTTCAAGTCCCTGGCCAGCGCGGAGGGAACATCACAATGTGTGCAGCGATTAGCCACCACGGCGTCATCCATCACCATGCTACCCTTGGCCCCTACAACACCGCCCATCTGATCACATTCCTGGACACCCTACACAACACACTCATTCCACCAGATCAGGTAGATGGCCCAGAGCAGCTCAGGTACGTTGTCATTTGGGACAAGGTAAGTTTCCACAGGGCTGCTCTGGTTCGTAACTGGTTCACTGCCCACCCTTGCTTTTTAGTTGTTTACCTCCCTCCATATTCTCCATTCCTCAATCCTATTGAGGAATTATTTTCTGCCTGGAGATGGAAAGTGTATGACCGAAATCCACAAACGCGTATACCTCTTCTCCAAGCTATGGAAGACGCATGTGGAGATATAGCAGCTGATGCTTTTCATGGCTGGAATCGCCATGCTAGGCGATATTTCCCCCGCTGCTTGGCCAGGGAAAACATTGCTTGTGATGTGGATGAGGTGCTGTGGCCAGACCGCAACAGAAGAGAGGATGCAGCATAGTTTTTTTGTATTTGTATTTTTTTATTGTAGCTGTATACATTAAATTATTCTGTTTTGTATGTAGACCACTGTATGTGCAACTTTGTGTTGGTTGGGAATGGGATGTACACCGTGTACATTGTTTTTGTGGGAAAAATAAAATGTATTTGTGTGTTCTGAGTATAAAAACAATATTCTCAAATATTTTACAACACACTTATGTATGTACTGTCTGTAGTAATGGCAACACTGAACCAAAAAAAGGCCTAAGTCATTATGATGAATGGAGAAGAAGTGTTTTCCATTCATCATAGTGTTTTACATGGAGCACATCAGTGTTCAACTGGTTCTTATAAATGTCTATTCATATGATGGTTTGTGTGTGTCATTTGAAAACAAAATACCATTTTGATAAGAAATAACATTGTTTTAAATGTAAAGTTTCATTTTGCTGGAGAATTGAGGGGTTTTGCCCATTGTGTGTGTTTTTTGATTTGTGTGTAGAGTTCTGAGAATATGAGGCATGCTTTCAGAAAATGTGTGTAAACAATTGAGAAAAGCTGTAAAAACCCACCTGTTCAGTCTGGCGTTCCCCTCATCTTAGCTCAGCTCTTACTCAGCTCTAGCTTAAACTGTTAAGTAGCGTTGATTTCTTTGTATTGTTTTATCCTTGTTTTGTTTTTTACTCTCTTGCTGTACAGTGTCCTTGGGTTTCTTGAAAGGCACTTTAAATCCCGTGTATTATTATTATTATTATTATAGATTAATGTCAATGAAGAAAGTTCCCGATAGAGAGAAGAGCAGAGGAGAAGGTACGGTGTCAAGGGGTGATAAGGATGAAGCTAGTTACCACTGGCTAAATCTACTCAAAATCAAATCAAATCAAATATTATTTGTCACATGCGCCAAATACAACAGGTGTAGACCTTACAGTGAAATGCTTACTTACAAACCCTTAATAACCAACAATGCAGTTTTGAGAAAAATAACAAAAAAAGTAAGAAATAAAAGTAAGAAATAATTAAAGAGCAGCAGTAAAATAACAATAGCGGTGCTATATACAGGGGGTACCGGTACAGAGTCAACGTGTGGGGGCACCGGTTAGTCGAGGTAATTGAGGTAATATGTACATGTAGGTATAGTTATTAAAGTGACTATGCAAAGATAATAACAGAGAGTAATAGCAGTGTAAAAGTGTGTTTGGGGGGGGGGTGGCAATGCAAGTAGTCTGGGTAGCCATTTGATTAGATGTTCAGGAGTCTTATGGCTTGGGGGAAGAAGCTGTTTAGAAACCTATTGGACCTAGGCTTGGCATTCCGGTATCACTTGCCGTGCGGTAGCAGAGGGAACAGTCTATGACTAGGGTGGCTGGAGTCTTTGACAGTTTTTAGGGCCTTCCTCTGACACTGCCTGGTATAGAGGTCCTGGGTGGCAGGAAGCTTGGCCTCGGTGATGTACTGAGCCATACGCACTACCCTCTGTGGTGCCTTGCAGTCAGAGGCTGAGCAGTTGCCATACCAGACAGTGATGCAACCAGTAAGGATGGTCTCGATGGAGCAGCTGTAGAACCTTTTGAGGATCTGAGGACCAATGCCAAATCTTTTCACTCTCCTGAGGGGAATACATTTTGTCTTGCCCTCAACACGACTGTCTTGGTGGGCTTGGACCATGTTAGTTTGTTGGTTTATGTGGACGCCAAGGAACTTGAAGCTCTCAACCTGCTCCACTATAGCCTCGTCGATGAGAATGGGGGCGTGCTCGGTCCTCTTTTTCCTATAGTCCACAATTATCTCCTTTGTCTTGATCATGTTGAGGGAGAGGTTGTTGTCCTTGCACCACACGGTCAGGTCTCTGACCTCCTCCCTTTAGGCTGTCTCATCGTTGTCGGTGATCAGGCCTACTACCACTGTTGTGTCATCGGCAAACTTAATGATGGTGTTGGAGTCATGCCTGGCCGTGCAGTCATGAGTGAACAGGGAGTACAGGAGGGGACTGAGCACGCACCCCTGATGGGCCCCTGTGTTGAGAATCAGCATGGCGGATGTGTTGTTACTTACCCTTACCACCTGGGGGCGGCCCGTCAGGAAGTTCAGGATCCAGTTGCAGAGGGAGGTGTTTAGTGATGAGCTTTGAGGGCACTATGGTGTTGAACGCTGAGCTGTAGTCAATGAATAGCATTTTCACATAGGTGTTCCTTTTGTCCAGGTGGGAAAGGGCAGTGTGGAGTGCAATAGAGATAATAGAGATTAAATCATCTGTGGATCTGTTTGGAGTGGGTTTAGGGTTTCTGGGATAATGGTGTTGATGTGAGCCATTACCAGCCTTTCAAAGCACTTCATGGCAACAGACGTGGGTGCTACAGGTCGGTAGTCATTTAGGCAGGTTGCATTAGTGTTCTTTGGCACAGGAACTTTGGTGGTCTGCTTGGAACATGTTGGTATTACAGACTCAGACAGGGAGAGGTTTGAAATGTTAGTGAAGACACTTGCCAGTTGGTCAGCGCCAGTTGGGAGTACACGTCCTGGTAACCCGTCTGGCCCTGCTGCCTTGTGATTGTTGACCTGTTTAAAGGTCTTACTCACATCGGCTGCGGAGAGCGTGATCACACAGTTGTCTGGAACAAACTATCTCGAAACAAAGTAGCTTATTGCAACGACATCTGCAAGGAAGCCATGCTTATAATAATTGGAAGCTTGATAACATTGTTTTTCGCTAAAATCTTGTAACTTTTAAATACTCACTGTTAGGAGAAACAGTCCTTGTTCCCAATTCAGCATTACACAACTGAGCACCTTTATTGCCATTTTACTACAAACAATTCTACAAATTATGAAACAAGCGAATTCCAGCAAATGTTATTTCCTCAGATAATAGAAATTGACTACTATATACAGTATTGTTTTATTTTAGGATCGTTTTGAGTGTAGACTTTGGTAATGCAGACAATGCTAACAGGGAAGATTGAGAATCATTGGAAAACTGCTAGCTAATGCTAATGCTAAACCTCATGGCTGCCGTGGCAAGAAAGATGTTAGCAATGGAATAAAAGGCTCTTTGCAGATTATGTCACTTCTGGTCTGCAGACAACATCCCTAAGGTATGTGATACAGTGAAATGTAAAATGAAATGTAATGAACTGATGTGAAATAATGAACATTGGGTGGACTTTTCCTTTAAAGCTGTGTGTGTGTGGGGCAATATAATGGTGCTTGTGACACAGCTACAGGTGGAGGGAGGTAGAGGATTTTTGGTGGGGGTGGAGGGGTGTGTGTGAGGGTGGTACCTTATGCCGTCATGCAGGTTAAATAAGGGTGGGTAGGTAGGTATATAGGTAGGTAGGTGGATAGATAGGTAGGTAGGTAGCAGTGGAGGCTGGTGACTTGAAAGATTGAGGAGGATGGGAGACCAAAGATATACAGTTGTATACAAGTCGGAAGTTTACATACACTTAGGTTGGCGTCATTAAAACTTGCTTTTCAACCACTCCACAAATTTCTTGTTAACAAACTATAGTTTTGGCAAGTCGGTTAAGACGTATACTTTGTGCATGACACAAGTAATTTTTCCAACAATTGTTTACAGACAGATTATTTCACTTATAATTCACTGTATCACAATTCCAGTGGGTCAGAAGTTTATATACACTAAGTTGACTGTGCCTTTAAACAGCTTGGAAAATTACAGAAAATGATGTAATGGCTTTAGAAGCTTCTGATAGGCTAATTGACATAATTTGAGTCAATTGGAGGTGTACCTGTGGATGTATTTTAAGGCCTAACTTCAAACTCAGTTCCTCTTTGCTTGACATCATGGGAAAATCAAAATAAATCAGCCAAGACCTCAGAAAATAAATTGTAGACCTCCACAAGTCTGGTTCATCCTTGGGAGCAATGTCCAAATGCCTGAAGGTACCACGTTCATCTGTACAAACAATAGTGCGCAAGTATAAACACCATGGGACCACGCAGCTGTCACATCGCTCAGGAAGGAGACGCGTTCTATCTCCTAGAGATGAATGTACTTTGGTGCGAAAAGTGCAAATCAATCCCAGAACAACAGCAAAGGACCTTGTGAAGTTGCTGGAGGAAACAGGCACAAAAGTATCTATATCCACAGTAAAACGAGTCCTATATCGACATAACCTGAATGGCTGCTCAGCAAGGAAGAAGCCACTGCTCCAAAACCGCCATAAAAAAGCCAGACTACGGTTTGCAACTGCACATGGGGACAAAGATTGTACTTTTTGGAGAAATGTCCTCTGGTCTCATGAAACAAAAATAGAGCTGTTTGGCCATAATGACCGTTGTTATGTTTTGAGGAAAAAGGGGGAGGCTTGCAAGCTGAAGATCACCATCCCAACCGAGAAGCACGGGGATGGCAGCATCATGTTGTGGGGGTGCTTTGCTGCAGGACGGACTGGTGCACTTCACCGAATAGATGACATCATGATGAAGGAATATTATGTGGATATATTGAAGCAACATCTCAAGACATCAGTCAGGAAGTTAAAGCTTGGTCGCAAATGGGTCTTCCAAATGGAAAATGACCCCAAGCATACTTCCAAAATTGTGGCAAAATGGCTTAATAAGGACAACAAAGTCAAGGTATTGGAGTGGCCAACACAAAGCCCTGACCTCAATCCTATAGAAAATTTGTGGGCAGAACTGAAAAATCTTGTGCGAGCAAGGAGGCCTACCCACCTAAGTCAGTTACACCAGCTCTGTCAGGAGGAATGGGCCAAAATTCACCCAACTTATTGTTGGAAGCTTGTGGAAGGCTACCCAAAACGTTTGACCCAAGTTAAACAATTTAAAGGCAATGCTACCAAATACTAATTGAGTGTATGTAAACTTCTGACCCACTGGGAATGTGATGAAAGAAATAAAAGCTGAAATAAATCATTCTCTCTACTATTATTCTGACATTTCACATTCTTAAAATGAAGTGGTGATCCTAACTGACCTAAGACAGGGAATTTTTACTAGGATTAAATGTCAGGAATTGTGAAAAACTGAGTTTAAATGTATTTGGCTAAGGTATATGTAAACTTCTGACTTCAACTGTATGTGCGGACCGCACGGGAACTTCAAACCTAATTTAAAAAATCATCACAACTAATTATTTTACCCTAAAGCATTTAATAATGACAGTACTATGGAGAATTGGAATGAGAGGGCTACTTACAGTGTTGAGAAGGGATCACTGCCGTTATTGAATGAGGGTATGAGGCATGGGTTGAGGCTTCAGTGCAGGACAGGCTCATCATGGATGGATAGTGCTGGAGAAGACCTCTTTTATTTACATTTTATTTAACCTTTATTTAACTAGGCTAGTCAGTTAAGAACAAATTATTATCTACAATGACGGCCTAACAAAAGGCAAAAGGCCTCCTGCGGGGACGGGGGCTGGGATTTAAAAATAAATGTATTAAATAAAAAGATAGGACAAAACACACATCACGACAAGAGAGACAACGCAACACTACATAAAGAGAGACCTAAGACAACAACATAGCATGGCAGCAACACATGACAACACAGCATGGTAGCAACACAACATGACAACAACATGGTAGCAACACAACATGGTAGCAGCACAAAACAGGGTACAAACATTATTGGGCGCAGACAACAGCACAAAGGGCAAGAAAGTAGAGACAACAATACATCACGCAAAGCTTCCACTGAGGGCAGGACTGGGTTTGACTGGGAAGACAAAAAACAATAACACAACACACTACACAGTTAGACAAAAGAAGAATGAGTTAGTCCAAGCAAGGAGTAAAATCACTGACGTGTAATAATGTGATTGTGTTTGTGTATGTGATTAAATCTACATATAGTAATGAGAGAAAATGTACAGGTCTACTGACAGTGCTTGGAGCTGAAGTGTAGTGGAGTGGGAACAGGAGGGACTTAGCTGTAAATGCAAATAGAAGATACAGTACATTCCATTACAGCAGCGCCTCAAAGGCTGGGGCAAGAAGTTTCTCTGTTAAGTTAAACTCAGACATCTCAGAATTCCCAAAGTCAAACACAGACTGCACATTTCGCCCGCATGACACATCAAAATAGCCCAACAAACATTTCTGAATAAAACCTTGATCATCCACATACCTGATGAACTAACAACTGCAAGCAGACTTGTGGCACCATAGGTCCCAGAGCGGTGGGAATATTGTTTCCCACTGGGGCCCGGAGTTTTTCCTTATCTTGTAACCTAACCAGGAAAACTCCGGAGCCTAGAGTATATGACCGTGATTAATCAGTTGTAAAAAGGTTTTATACTGGCTATGATGGGATCCGGTCACATGGTTTTTAAGAATTCCTAGAAAAAACTCCTGGCCCTGGGGAGGATGAAAACTGTCAAACTGCAGCAACCTTATACTTGTTGGTATAAATGATATATAGATTAGATTAGGAGGGGGATTTCCTCTACCCAGACACAGAGACAACAACTGATTGACAATAGAACTAAGGGATGAGCTTGCTTTATGCATGTTTGCATCATGCAGGCCAATACAACTGCAGGCATAATAAAACATTGACTCACAGTCTATGTCATCACTATTAAGTTGATTGATTAAATCCAGTTAATCATTTTGATTGAAAAGGTATAGGTAGCCTAGCCAGCCCAAGTTTGAATATAAATCAAATTTGATCACATTCACATTTTCTCCTGCCAAACAAATGGACTATAAATACCTAACGTTACCTATATGTTTTAATCATCTCGTTTTCATCCCATACAGCATGTCAGATCTCTAAGGTTTAGGTGTAGCCTAAATCTATACTACCGTTCAAATGTTTGGGGTCACTTACAAATGTCCTTGTTTTTGAAAGAAAAGCAAAAAATAACATCAAATTGATCAGAAATACAGTGTAGACATTGTAAATGTTGTAAAAAAAAACAACATGTTTTTATTTCACCTTTATTTAACCAGGTAGAACAAGTTCTCATTTACAACTGCGACCTGACCAAGATAAAGCAAAGCAGTGCGACACAAACAACAACACAGAGTTACACATGGAAAAAACAAACATACAGCCAATAATACAATAGAAAAAGTCTATGTACAGTGTGTGCAAATGAGGTAGGATAAGGGAGGTAAGGCAATTAATAGGCCATAGTGGCGAAATAATTACAATATAGCAAATTACAATTGTAGCTGGAAACGGCAGATTTTTTATGGAATATGTACATAGACGGAGAGAGGCCCATTATCAGCAACCATCACTCCTGAGTTCCTCTGTCCATTGTCTATATTCTTTTGCCCATCTTAATCTTTTATTTTTATTGGCCAGTCTGAGATATGGCTTTTTCTTTGCAACTCTGCCTAGAAGGCCAGCATCCCGGAGTCACCATTTCACTGTTGACGTTGAGACTCGTGTTTTGTGGGTACTATTGAAGCTGCCAGTTGAGGACTTGTGAGGCGTCTGTTTCTCAAACTAGACACACTAATGTACTTGTCCTCTTGCTCAATTGCGCACCGGGGTCTCCCACACCTCTTTCTATTCTGGTTAGAGCCAGTTTGTGCTGTTCTGTGAATGAAGTAGTACACAGCGTTGTACGAGATCTTCAGTTTATTAGCAATTTCTCACATGGAATAGCCTTCATTTCTCAGAACAAGAATAGACTGACGAATTTCAGAATAAAGGTCTTTGTTTTTGGTCATTTTGAGCCTGTAATCGAACCCACAAATGCTGATGCTCCAGATACTCAACTATTCTAAAGAAGGCCAGTTTTATTGCTTCTTTAACCAGAACAACAGTTTTCAGCTGTGCTAACAAAATTGATGATCAATTAACGTGCCACTGGAACACAGGAGTGATTGTTGCTGATTATGGGCCTCCATACGCCTATGTAGATATTCCATATAAAATCTGCCGTTTCCAGCTACAATAGTCATTTACAACATTAACAATGTCTACACTGATCAATTTGATGTTATTTTAATGAACAAAAAATGTGCTTTTCTTTCAAAAACAAGAACATTTCTAAGTGACCCCAAACTTTTGAATGGTAGTGTATATAAAGAGTTTTTGCTATGTCTGTCTGGAGTGATGAATAAATACTGGAGGAAAGCCTACTTGAGCATGGGCGAAAAAATCTTTTTAATCTCACTTTTAACGGATGATGCGATGGAAACCATCAAATTATTCTGAAATGATTTTGACATCTCAGAGAAGACAGTAGAATCTTCCATATGCTCAGCAAGTAAAGCATCGTAAAGTGCTCATACCCTGCAAGCTCCTTGTAGTTGCCCTTGTTAGCGGAACTTTCCCCTTGCTTCGTTCCGCAACGAGAAATTATTTACAATGTGCCCCCTAAAAGCCAACTCTTACATGTCAAAAAATGCAGTATGGCTGTTTGTTCTTACTTTCTGTTTGAA